>NC_056732.1:726121365-726145341 GCF_019279795.1 Protopterus annectens
GGCTGTGGTTGAACAGTTTCCTGTGGCTGTTGGTGCACATCCATTGTAGAGGCTGTGGTTGAACAGTTTCTTGTGGCTCTTGGTGCACATCCATTGTAGAGCCTGTGGTTGAACAGTTTCCTGTGGCTGTTGGTGCGCATCCATTGTAGAAGCTGTGGTTGAACAGTTTTCTGTGGCTCTTGGTGTGCATCCATTGTAGAGGCTGTGGTTGAACAGTTTATAGATGAGGTCAGATATAGAGTGTATCAAACACACCAAGTATCCTCTTAGTATCTTATCAAGACCCATAGAACTGGTGGATTTGGTCTTGGACAGTGTTGTTAATATCTCTTTAGAGGGATTGGATACTTTTTATTACAAAGTTTAGGTAAGACAGCAGGGGAAAGTGGAGTTAAATTTATCAGCAAGAGTTTGAGTGTTTAATACCATTAAAGATAAGTTTGGTGCAGCTCTGGGTGTTACTTCTGAGGGTCTTTATATAATTAAAGAATGGATTGTAGTTATCTCTTGTTATAATGTTAAGTTTTTTTTTTTAATTTTACAGAATTTGATCTTGCTGTTTAGTCCTTTGTTAGCCCTTTTGAGGTTCACAGGTAAGTATTTGGCTAGCTTACTTCAAAGATAAGAATCAAATTATGCACCTTGTATCTTTGTGAGGTAAACACCTTAACTATTATACCACCCCTCGCCCCAGCAACAAAAGATGCTTAGATTCATAGGTAGCCACAACACAGAGTACTAACCATTATACAATCATGGCAAACTACCTGGAGAAGATCTGTTGTATCATACTGAGTTTTTGTTCAATGTTTAGGTTGATGAGCTTTTCCCTTTTATTGCAGAGTATTTTTCTAAAGCTCAGTTCAATGAGAGGGTTTTGATTTTAAACTTGTCACAGTATTTGTGATAAACAGGAATTGATGCCACTATGCAAGAGCTCAGATAGGAGTATAAACTTTGGATAAATGCAAGAACAGTATTTGTTACAGAATCACCAAGAAGTGGAAGACTGTTAAACTGCCTGAAGTCATCACTAAGTCAAGGACATTTGTATGGAAGAAGTCTCTAAAGATGGTTGGAATGGTTGTTGACCTGTGCTAGGACTGCATCATAAATAAGACAGTTCAGTGGTCTAATCTGACTGCTGAATGTATAACAATGGATGAGGACCAGACAGGTGCTGTGTTTGTAAGGACAAAATAGAGTATGTTGGCCCATCTAGTGGGGATCTGACTGAGGGAGTTTGCAATGACAATGTCTTAGCCAGTACATATAAAAATATAAATATAACAAAAAAATATATAAAATATATATACAAACATATTTATCTATGTAGCTATATCTATCTAATATAAAATATATATACAAACATATTTATCTATGTAGCTATATCTCTCTATAGATAGAAAGATATATACATATAAGCCATGAAGAGATAATTATGTAGGGCATACTCTCTTATATCTCCTACCAGGTTGACACATAAAGGGCTCCCAAAAAATGTCAACTGCAATATAGTCAATTATTAAAGTCAAACATCTTTTTAGCCAATTATTAAAGTCAATCATCTTTTTTAGCCAATTATTAAAGTCAATCATCTTTTTAGCCAATTATTAAAGTCAATCATCTTTTTTGCCAATTATTAAAGTCAAACATCTTTTTAGCCAATTATTAAAGTCAATCATCTTTTTAGCCAATTATTAAAGTCAAACATCTTTTTAGCCAATTATTAAAGTCAATCATCTTTTTAGCCAATTATTAAAGTCAATCATCTTTTTGCTTTCATTGCATCATCAGTCTTGATGAAGGCAGGAAACTGCTCATGTTCCACGATTAAAGACATATTTATAATGGGTGGGGGGCATTGCAAGTTATTCACAACCACATGAACAATCACAATGTCATATTTATGCATTGGATGAAGAGCCTTGAGTGCCCTGCCTGCATGGTGGATTATATGAATTATGAGGTAGTTGACAGTTATTCTTTGTACGGCCTTGTGAGTGGTGTATCAGTGTGCCAAATTCTGGAATACCTTGTAGCAAGTACATTTGCCTGGTGAGTGGACTGGTCTTGTAGGACCTGGCCAAATATATATGCTTGTGATGCTGACGGTGATGGTGGAAATATTAATACGTGGTATGGCATTGGTGTTTCTGTGTTGTTGAGGTCTGTCTCCAGTAGACAGTTCTAGTGCTACATCTAGGAATTATCTGTACTTTTGTAAGTAATTTTGGGGCATCTCACTATAAGAAGGCTCTAGATTTATCTTGCAATGTATACATGTGGTTTTTGTATGGGTATTGTCTACCAGTTGTGTGAAAATTCTATTGTCAGTTGTAATGTGTATTAGCACCTTTCACACATGAATTCATTCTGTGGTAATAGCAAATGATTAGTAAGCATGTGGCAGTTTATACACTAACTCAGGGTGTGTATTATTAGAAGGCTGGTGAGAGATGGGGAGAAATCAGACCCATTCACCTGAATAGTTTGAATTGCAAAGCCATGGAAGACCTCGCATCTGGCCTCGTAAAGTGTAACATCAAAAACCTTATCAGGCTAGAATACTATCAGTTTGGCTTTGTCAAAAGGTGATCCTGCTGACTCAATTCATTCAAACGTTATCATTGCAGTTTAGTTAACTTTTTCAAGAGGGTTACACAGGGTATAGACAGCAGTCATTCTCTTTTTATATACCTTATTTGAATTCTGCCAAAGTATTTGACATTATCCCCTATGCTGGCATTATAAAAAAAAAACTAAGTGCTTTAAGAATAGAACCATTCACAGTGAGGTGGATATAAAGCCAGATTAAGGTCAAATGGGGCCCTAAGCAGGATAATGGATCAGCCCCCCCATACTCAGCCCCCCCACAGCCAATCTAGTGTCCCATTACTTGGTTATTTCTCCTCAGTTACCATAAACACTGCTCAAAACTCTTAGCGTACATACTGTTTTCTATTTCACTTCTACAATGGTTACAGATATTTGTATTTAATTTAGAACTTTTATTTTGAATTTTATTGCACAAACACTGATAGACATTTGCTAAACAAAGCAATACAGTCCCATAATGAAAACAGACTTGGTATTAAAGCTTCTCTGCCCTTAAAACTCACATTCATTGAAACAGCATTGAAACCCACATTCAAAGAAAATACATCTGGCCAGTGGTGGATTAAATTTACCTTTGGGTTGTTTTCAAATCATAGGCCCCTTGCGCACATTTTTATGACCATGAAAACATGCAAGAGTTCTTTGATTCACCTTCCTGATTGTATTAATTTATATCCCTTGTATAATATAGTACCATTTTTAGAGCATATTTTAAATGTATGGTTTGAACATTTTTCCAGTAAGCAATGAAACAAAAGTTATGAACCAATAATGACAAAACTGCTCAGTTCACCCATAAAAGGCCACTCAAACTTCTGAAACTGCAATCCACCAAAATCAGTCAATATGCACAATCTCTGAAGAAGTAAAAGCCATCTGAATAATTCCAAATTAAAGAGATCTGTAACTAATGAAGAGGTTGCTGCTAGTAAACGACTTTATATTTTAATGTTTCATCTTCAAATTCTGTGCCTGCTACCCTTGAAGAATAAATTGCCTGTGTTACATTAAAAAAAATGGTAAGCTGGTAATTTTGCAAAAGGAAATGGATGGCAAACTGAAAACAGATTCATAGTTACTAGGCATCCCATCCGAAGAAGGGCATACTCAGGAATGGAGCACCTCACCCCCTCTAAAATACAACACAGTATCAGTAATCCATCTACCCATCTACATGCTGTGGGAGTATAACCCATAGCATTCTGCATCAAAAAGCGAGTATACTACCTGTAGTGTTGCTAACACTGCTTTTAAATTTTATACCACAATAGTGATACCATTTGATAAACAAAACAGCTGCACATTGTAAACAAATTTAGCATGAGCAGCAGTAAACTTATCTTCCCTTTAAGCTCATGATTCCTTGAAAATGCATGTGAAACTCAAATCCTTAAAATGCACCTGAAACTCAGTTCCTTGAAAAATGCACCTGAAAATCAATTCCTTGAAAAATGCAGCTTGGGAGCTGGGGTAGAGGATTCAGGGTCTTGTTTCCTGTAGCTAAGTACAGGTTTTGTCCCTGAGCAAATTACTAACTACCTGCTAAACTTCACTAGGGCATTTCCCTCTCACACACAGACCACAACCTCTTAGTGCAAGAAATCTGGACAAAGCCTAATCAGGGACAGATTATAAATATTGCCCTCAAGAACTTACAAAATAACAGGATTTGTGTTAGCATGTATTCTCTAAAGGATATCAAGTCTAAAACTCAAATGTATGTCATTATTTAGCAACTTCAGTCCTTTTTATGAAAAACAAAAATATGGGGCAAAATTTTGGACATTCTGCAAAAACCTGGACAGTTGAGGGGTATGCTACCTACCTCCCTCTTTTACACACACACACACACACACACACACACACACACACACAAACAATACTACACCTACCTCCCTTTTACGCACACACACACACACACACACACACACACACACACACACACACACACACACCATACATCTTAACCTCTTAGAGCAAGAAATCTGGACAAAGCCTGTCATAACGGCGGAACAAAAGCCCAAAAATAGGGACACATGTTATATATTGCACTTATAAGCTTAGAAAGTTGCTAAAATTACAAGATTTGTGTTAGAGTGAATTTTCGGAAGGATATGAAGTCTGAAATGCAAATGCATGTCATTCTACTGTAAAAAAAAAACACAATTTTTATGAGCAGCAGACCAAAAATATAAGGCAAAAATCTGGGCATTCTGTGAAAATGTGTACAGTTGAGAGGTATCACATACACAAACACACACATCTACCCCCCCCTTACACACACACACACACACACACACACATACACACACACACCTACTTACCTACTTCTTACACACACACACAGACCTACCTACCTACCTACCTACTTCTTGCGCGCACACACACACACACACACACACACACACACACACACACACACACACACACACACACACACACACACCTACCTACTTCTTATACACACACAGACCTGCCTACCTACTTCTTGCTCACACACACAGACCTACCTGCCTACTCCTTACACACACACAGACCTACATACCTACTTCTTATACACACACAGACCTACCTACCTACTTCTTGCACACATGCACGTGCACGCACACACACACACACACACACACACACACACACACACACACACACACACACACACACACACACACACACACACACACACACCTACCTCTCACTTGTCTGTTTGTGGTCTGCAGTCCAAATGTCTTCTGGCATTCAAATTCCACATGCACAGAAGATGAAGACATAAACAGGTCACACAGAAGCAGAAGATGAAAACAGGTCACACTTACCTGTTGCATCTGTGCAACTAGATGCAAAGGTTGTTCTTAAAGAAGAACCCCTTAAAAAATACACCCAGCTATTGGTCTCCCTCCCAACCAGCAGGGAGCCTCTCTCTACCAGAGGCCCCTAGGTGACTGCCTTTGTTGCCTAGTGCTGGATCCAGCTCTGGGTGGATAGTCAAATAGCAGAAAGATAGAAAGGTGGCAGGTGTCACCAAGAAAGTAGGAAGGGAACTAGTGATGTAACCCTGGGCTTAGTATGGGGCTCCCTCCTTTTCACTATCTACCTCTCTGATATCTAGAAAGGGAATCAGGGTTATTGGTTAACTCACTTTGCAGATGTCTGCAAACTGGACTTTACTGTCAGTCTTCTTCTGATGCCCTTTCATTACACCCAGAACTAACACTCATAAACAAGTGATGCATGAAGAAGGAGTACAATTAAATGCAAAAGTGTGTAGCAGTATCAAATTTGGTACATGATTCTCTCCTTCACTGTACAGTATAACCAGTGCCCACTCCAAAGTGATAATGTAGTCAGGGATCTTGGGACCTGGATCAGTAATTCCTTCTAATTCGACCACCATCTAACAACAGTGGTCAGAAAATCCTTCCCCTTAGCACAAGTAATAACTAAAGGCATATTATATAGGTCAAAATAAATTAACATCCCTCTGTAAAATGCCCTAATTAGACCGAGCTCCCTTTTTAAAAATGCCTTAATTAGACCAACTATTGAGCGCAAGGCCACCATTTAATATTTACTTTTCTATGCATATGCAATTAGAAGGGCAATAAGCATTGTTAACCAGGATGACTGCTGGCCTAAAATCCATCAGCAACTATGAAAGGCTTGAAGTGTTAACCCATAACCTGGTTTCTTATAAGGTCTTGTGGGGAGATCTAGGCCTTGTATGGTCTGCCCTTATGGGGAGATCTAGGCCTTGTATGGTCTGCCCTTATGGGGAGATCTAGGCCTTGTATGGTCTGCCCTTATGGGGAGATCTAGGCCTTGTATGGTCTGTCCTTATGGGGAGATCTAGGCCTTGTATGGTCTGCCCTTATGGGGAGATCTAGGCCTTGTATGGTCTCCCCTTGTGGGGAGATCTAGGCCTTGTATGGTCTGCCCTTAGCTTCTCCTTTCTTCTTGATCTTCTGTATCTTCACAAGACAAAGAAGTCCACTAGTACCAGAAGTAGGAACTTAAATCGACATCAGAGCATAAATAAAATACTAAAATAAATGCAAATAAATGTGTTACTCAATGCATACTGCATTTTGGAAGCAGACTTTCCCTGCTCGTTAAATGAAGCGACACTCTAGCATTCTTCAGGTTAACCCTCAGTGATTGGATGGGTACCCATTTGTTTACTCCAAGCATGACCTGCTTTGATCTCATTGGGAAGGGTGGTACAGCATTAAGGTGGCCACTGACAAGGCATAGTCATATTTGTTATGATTCCATGATCCTGCTTTGCTGACACAACAAGATGGTGTGGACTTAGCAACAGGTAGTCTATGAGTTACTCAGACCCTCAGTATGGTGTCACTCCAATATGATAGACTTAAGATCAAGATAGCATTAAAGGTACCAGCAGTCTTCTGTGGTGCTACCATAATCATTTTTGAATACAGCCCCTGGTAAGTAATGTTTTGAATATTGACCTCTGTTTTATTATGTCATAAATAGTTTGAAATGTGTAAAAAAAATCTTTATATGAATGTTTGTTTAAATTATTACTTAAAAAAGTAACTAACTTTGATACTTATGAAGTCTTAATTAACTGAACTTTTTAATTTGATGGTTTTGTAGCTCCAGAGGCTCATAGGTAAGTAGTAGTCTAGCTGGCCTTGCAGACCATTTTAAACTTAACAAATTTCTCTTTTTGTGCTTGAAATAGCTTATAGACTGGCCATACCCATCCCAAATGGTCGCTAATAATATATTACCCCTAATGAGAATTACTGGGATCATACCATATATAATTTAAGGGGACCCATGCATGGATACCCATCCCATATGGTCAATAATTATATATTACCCATAATGAGAATTACTGGGATCATACCATATATAATTTAAGGGGACCCATGCATGGGATAAAGAATTTAGGAGCTGCCTCTGTGCATTAATAATACATGGGGCAGCCCTAGGGCAAATTTTCTGTTTCCCATCCATAGATATGTTATATTTGAATATAGACAGGGATGAACTTTGTTTTATGTGGATTTGGAGTCTGTTCCAGAGCAGCAGCAGTATCCTCTGTGGTTTATACCTATCCAAACCATTCTGTTGATGTTGCATAAGAGGTTTAGATCCCTAGACTGAGTATGTTATGCTATTTCATTTACTAGCAATATCTTTCAGCTTTTCCTAGTTATGGGTTGCCACAGCAGAGCTCCAGTCCACAGACTGATTGCCACTGGTGTTTTTACGGTGTCAAGTTGCCAGCCCAATGCTCAACCTTCACAGAAGGCACACACGCACACTCACACACACACACACACACACACACACACACACACACACACACACACACACATACTGCATGTCTTTAAAACTCACTTTACTGCAAGGAGGACATGCAGACTCCACACAAGAGGCACTTCAGCCAAGAACTGAACTGGAGAACCTCTTGCTGTGAGGCGACAATGCTAACTGCTGTGCCACCACGGCCAACCTATTTCACTTACTGATGCACAGTAAGTCAATGGTACTGGATCGGAGGATGCCTTGCATACAAGACGCAAGTCACCTCTTAGCATTCCAACTTCTTTATAAAGATGGGAATTTGCAAGATAGTTGTCTCAGTTAGAAGGTGAACTGCTGAGGCATTATGATAACGTATGCCGAACAAATAAATATCAATTATGCATGATAAAACTGAGTTGTAGTGTTGTGTTTGCAAGGTTACCCCTAGAGAAAGTGAACATTCAGTGCAGTGATGCAGTGTTTAGCATTGTCATCTCACAGCAAGAGGTTCTCTGGTTCTATTCTCCATTTGAGTGCCTTCTGTGAGGAGTCTGCATGCCCTCTTTGCATTTGGGTGGCTTTCATCTGGATGCTCTGATTTTCTCCCACATTCCAATTCATGCATCTGGAGCATTTCTCCCTGGGCTTCTGCTGAAAATGGAATTTGCCCCTCGGACTTTCCTTGTAAACAAATGTTAAATAAATAAATAAATACAAATTCCATAGGAAATCTAGAAGTGGATCATAAATGTAATCCTGATTATTAAGCATGTCTATTTATGTCTTAGAAATTATTTAGTCTGTGCCTATCAAAATATTTTTATATCTACATTATCTATGAAAAATGTTATCAAAATTTAGACAGTTGTGTGGTAGTTGTGGGGTGGGGGTGCATATCCAAACTGAACACTATTGAAATATCTTTCTGTACTCTTTTTTTTAAAACACTCATTGAATTATCACTTGTAACATAGGCAAATTTAAATTTATATAAAAGTAATAAACTGTATTATCAAATTAACATTAACAAACATTATACTTCACATATATTTCTATAACTCATATAACCTAAGTAACATTACATACATTATTCAACTCCTGCAGCCTTTTTTTAAACAATAAACATTGTTATTAAACCATCACTTATGACATAAGCAATCATACTTTTATATAAATGAAAGCAAACCACACCAACACACTCCTAGTTGCAAGCATTTTACAAAACAAACCATACTGATACACTCCCAGTTGCAAACATTATGCATCAATTATAATTTACCCAATCGTTTTCAGTCAAATATTACATAGCTCATTTAAGTCCTGCCTTCTTTTAAACCTCATTCCTCTCTTGTATTTATTCTTCCCACAATTCCCATTTTTCCTATGTAGTTTGCTCCTACCCTTTTCTAAAGTTTCAATTCCAGTTGTTTTATATCTGTTACTATATTTACTTCTTCTAATATAGTTGATTTAGATTTTGACTTCCATTTTCTAGTAACTGCTTTTTTGGCAGCCACCACAGTTAGACACAGCAAGGCCTTACCATGTCTACGCAATTCCGATATTGTATCCTAGCTCAGAAAAATCATCTCTCTCTTCACACCAATCTGCCCACCCAGCATCTCTGACAATTCATCTTGCAGGGAATCTTTAAAGTCCACCAACCCACTGCATGCCCAGAAAATATGTTCCCAAGTATCTCTTTCTTCCCCATCACACCTCCAGGATTTGCTCTCTACTTGAGGAAACATTCTCTGGACTCTACTTGGGGTATAAAAGTATCTATGTAAACATTTCCAAGCCAAAAATCCTAAATATTCTAGATTTTGTTGCATATTTGGGAGACATACACATATCCTCCTATTGTTTCTTTGTGAATTTCTTGCTAATCTCTCTTCCCAATCCTTTCTAACCTTCTCTGATTGATTCTTATAGTTATCATGCAATATTTTGTATGCTCTATTAATTGTTCCTTTTATAAGGGCAGCTTCTGTTCTAGATTTGACTAAAAAAATCTACCAGTGCTGGTCTTTCATTTAGGATCCCGTACTTCTTTCTCTTTGCCTATACTCCATCAGTCCTTGATAGGGAAGGCAATCTCTAACCTGCAGTTCAAATACATTTTTGGCCTCTTTTCATTCTATTACCTTTCCCTCTCTAGTTATTTGCTCCCAATAACTTCATTCCTTTGTCAGTTTTCTCCAATAAATTCCAGCCCCCTCTTGCCTATTGTCTGTATCCCTAATTGCAGTCATCCATATTGGCAGAATCTTCTTTCTCCATTCCTGCGTTAGTTTAGTTTTTAGAATACTTTCTACTACTTTATAGATACAGTATTCTGTATGATTATTGTTATTTTCCTTAAAGACCTGCATCCAAAATTCCAGTCTCCTTGTTTTTTAAGCTTCCTCCCTGTTTTAACATCATTCCTTTCCACTTTGAATTTTCATGTTCTGCTTCTGCTATGTATAGGATACTTAACTGTGTAGCTCTGAAATACCACTTCAAATGGGGGTAATTCCAATCTGCCCTGTTCTACTGGAAGAATCAGCTTATCCCACTTCACTCTTGCCATCTTCCCCTCCCAGATAAAGTCCTTCAGCTCTTTATTAATTGCTATCCACAACTTCTCCTCTGGTTGATAAAATATGCCTGACCTGTGTATAAGATTAAAGGGACTAAAAACATTTTTGACTGCTTGAATCTTACTATCCATATCCATATAACAAAGCTTCCATTTTCTCGGTTTTGGTATTATCTTTTGTTTAGACTCTTCCCACATATCCTTAGCTGCCACACCAGAATCATTTTTAATCCATACTCCTAAATACGTTATTTTATCATGTCCCCATAAATATGGATATAGCTGTACCAATTTGTGTGTGGGTACATAATTTGCCACTATTGCCTTTGTTTTAGCTTCATTAATTTTGTATCCCAAAAAGATATGAAATGGTCTCAAAATGTTCCACATCACTGAAATGTCTTTTTCTGGTTTTGTCAGGTATAAAATAATATCATCTGCAAATACAGCCAGCTTTTCTTGACTACGATACCAATTATATCCTTGAATTTATGAGTTCCTTATTTTCTTTGCCAGTAGTTCTAAATATAATGCAAATAACAAAGGGAAAAGAGGACACCCCTTCCTGGTTACTCCGCTCACGCAGAAATTATCAGAGAGGATAATGCACGTGCTTACATTGCTGTGCTCATAAAGTCCCAGCTTACTCTGTCAAATGCTTTCTCTGCATCAAGACCCACCAACAAAATGCATTTTCTTACATTCTGCTTCCTTCTGGATCAACAATGTTCTGTTAATGTGGTCAAATGTTTGCTTCCCCTCCACAAAACTACATTGATCCATATCTAAACATTTTTGGCATTGCATCTGTCATTCTTTCAGCCATTATAGACATGAACACTTTATAATCCTGGTTTAGTATTGAAATGGGCCTTTATGAAGCTGGGTCTGATGGATCTTTACTCTTTTAGGTATTACAGCTACCACTGCTTTCTTCCAGGATGTTGGTACTTTTCCTCTTAAAATACTGTTAAAAAAATCCAAATCTTTATCAGTTTTTTCCCTCCTAGCTTCCAAACTTCCACAGGAATACTTCTTGAAAAACCCTAATTTAAAATCATTTATATTATAGCAATAACCCACGCCTGGGTGTGGGTAATGCTAAATTTACCCACGGTTGGCGTGGTTTGGTCGAGGTGAAGCCAGACGTAAAGCCAACCGTGGCAAATAACATTACCACCAGAATGGTTATTGCTATTATATGACATTATTTAAAAGAAACTGTACTTTTCTTAAATAATGGCATAATATAATGCCTGTTTACTGCCCTTCGCGGATGTCTGGCATCTGCGGCAGTTCTGATGTACTGCGGCGCCTGCGCGGTACACTAAGAGCAAAAGCAGCAGAGAATGCAAGATCTCCGTTGCTTTCTTCTTTAGTGTTCGCTATGTTAAATGGGTTTAACATGGCGAGACAGTAAAATAAGCAGCGGAGATGTCTGTTGCTTATTTTAAAACTGTCTCGCTATGTTAAACTCATTTAACATAGCTATAAAAAGCAACGGAGATCTTGCTTTCTCGTTTTTAAAACACTGTCTCGCTATGTTAAATGGGTTTAACATAGCAAAACAGCTTTAAAATAAGCAACGGAGATCTCCGTTGCTTATTTTAAAGCTGTCTCGCTATGTTAAACCCATTTAACATAGCGAGACAGTGTTTTAAAAAAACGAGTTATACTAAGGGAAAAAAGTCCGGGCAACCAGACCTTTTTCCCTTAGTATAACTCGATTTACAGCGAGCAAGCTGGCCAATCAGCGTGCAAGTTTTGGGGGGGTCATGGTATAATATATGTTTTATTATATGTTCAAGCAACTTTGAGAGGTAATGTCTATAGCTGTCTAGAGATAGTAACTTTTATTATTAGCAAAAAGTTTATCTTTATGGTATCTGCATTGCTTGCATTCTTTTTTATTTCTGTTTCATGCTGTATATTTAATATATGTGACTCTAATATCTTATGGGGTTTCATTTTTTTAATTTGCTGTGTTTTGTCCTAAAATAAATAATAATAAATTCCCCAGTATGAAAAAAAAATCTGAACAAACACCTCAGCAACAGCGTTGGCTAAATAAGTAAACCAAATATATCAGAAAATAAATATCATTCAATTGCTTGTTTAATCATCAGATTAAGAGTTCACATGAAAGCACTTTAAACTGAAGTGGATTTAGTGCATGAAAAAAATGACTAATAGTATGCCAGTAGTAAATCAAAATGGAATAAATATAGACTGCATTATCGGCTATATATTTGCTTCCAGGAAATAAAATTCCAAATGAAAATAGAAATAAAACAGAACCATTCTTATGACCCAGGACTAAGTCCAAGAAGAAATGATCCAGAAATAAAAATATCATGTTTCATTGTTTCCCCGTTGGAAACTTGTTTGCCTCCGTCAACATCCTAGATGTGTAATAATCACATTCTGTCATTCATAAATATCTAGCTTTGCTTGCAGCTTGGTCAACCCATAAAAAGTAATAAATGACTCTCAAATGTGTTGAGACATGATTATTAATTTGTTGCAATCTCTAAAACAATATTCTTTTGACTTTTGTCCAAAGTGTTAAAGGCAAAAAGATTAAAATAAGAATACTGTATCTTGTATGACCTAATCTGCATCTCTCAGAGGTTAATAAATCTATTTTTTCCTTGCTGTTTGCCTGCCAGTATTTGAAGAATTATTAGCTAACTAGAGAGGTTGAAAAAAAACTTGCAGTCAGCTAAACCCAAATGTCTACAATACTTCACAGAGTTGAAAAACTATGAAGCACTTACAAAAATTTGGGACTCAGAATAAAAATACTTCACTTACCACAAGTTCACATACAAATAATTCTGCTTAAGTTGCTTAGATAATAACTGTTTATGATCATTTGCTTGGGAGACACTTTAAAGGGTGTGAAAAACGAAATAACCATTTGTTAACTTTGCTAACAAAAAATAACTTCATAATTTATAATATGTGTGTGCACTGGCATTATGAAGAACATAATTCCAGTTTTAGGGAGAGCAGAACTGCAAGTCCCAATGTGAACCTCCAAATATTAAATCTGATGTTGTAGAAGCTCAGAGAATTTACCTAACTCGAAAGTGCAGTGATATCTTTGTTAGAATATTCTGTATAAGTAGTAGAAAGGGAGGATTTTGACATAAATTTTAGGAGATGCACGGGGGGGGGGGGTCCACCATGCTAAAAAAAATGTTGTTTTATGTTTCAAAATCTCAGGACTCATAAAAATCCAGTCTTGCCATTAAGAAAGGAGGCCACAATTTTAAAACAAATTTGTGAATATCGCCATATTGGATGGGTACCAGTAATATTTGCTTTGCATTTTCCTAAATGAAATACACAAAAAGGTAGTAGGTTTTTTTTGCTCCCACCAAGTCTGGGTATATTGGACACATCTTTGAATTTGGACTAGTGGGATGCTACATGATTCAGCAACCAAAAAGCTGATTATACTGTAAAAATAATGTGGAAATCCTTCAGCCACATCAGTGAAAGGAGAGACTTTGTCATTGACCTTAACACGTTTTTCATTCATTTGCTGTTTGGTCAACAGCCATTACAACTAACTTTGTTTATTGAAATATGTTTGATTATTATATTGTTGGTCATTTAACCATAAATTATAGAAAACAGGGAAATGGATTGAACTTTAACACATATTACTTTATATGCACAATAACATTCACATTATTAGCTAGATATCCAACTTACAAGGCAGAAAATAAAGTTAAATGCATTTATTGTTCTATCAAAACGTCTTCTTAACTTTATGTATTACATAAGTTTTAAACCAGGAGTTGTTTTACTGACATTACTGACATAGCAGATACACACACACACACACACACACACACACACACACACACACACACACACACACACACACATATCTATCGATATATATATATATATATATATATATATATATATATATATATATATATATATATATATATATATATATATATATATATGTAGATAGATATGGGTCTACATATGATCGAAATTTCATTTGACTGAAATTCATTTGACTGAGACCATATAACCTAAAGTATATAATACTGAAAACTCACTTGACTGAACCTCATAACACTGACACCTTGCAATGCTAAATTTCAACATAGTAGTTGCAGTGTATATAAGGTAAGTAAAAGGTATATACCCTATTCCCCACTGTAGTGTGATCCTGGCATTAGTATATATAGCTGGGGGGGTGTGGGGGGCACAGCCCCCCTACATAGTTTGGGTATATATTGTGTTCTGAAAAGAGTAATTTATTGGACTTGTAAGTATCCATGTCTATGGTTCAAAATATTTAAAATAGGTGGGGTAAATGTTCTATTTGTCACCATATAGTACCTACATTTGATAAAATGAATGGAAAAAAATTTGAAACACAGGACTGTTTTTCCTGTACAACAAAGGGAATAATTTATGCAATAAAATGTTCTTGTAATTATTTTTATATTGGTGAAAGTAAAAGAAGTTTGAGTGAAAGGATAAAAGAACATGTTAGGGACATAAAAAAAGTCCTGTAGCAAATCATTTTAATACAGTACACATGGGAAATATTGACAGTTTGGAAGTAACAGTTTTGGAACATATTTTTTTTATATTTTGCTGGTGATGATCTATTGAAATATTTATTAAGAAAAAAGAAATCAATTTTCATTATTAAATAAAATACTATGCAGTCCTACGGGCTAATTAATGAATGTCATTGGCAGAGCTTTATTTAACTTCTGTTTTAGCTTTAAAGGGACAATCCCAGCATTTATAATTCAGGTCGACATTAAAGATCACCAAAGTAACGCCCACTTGTTCACGTCACTCAAATTCCCACCCACAGTGTCAATTTGCCTATAAACATCCTGTATATGTTTTGTTCCAATCTTACATTGGCTCCGAATCGCACCTGTGCCTTAGCTTTGTATTACTCTCACTCTGCTATTGGGTTAACGATTTGCTGCATCTTTCCTCACATCCTGTCTCCACATGTAATAATTTTTTTTAAGTAAATTCTTTGTTATATATGTGCTGATATATTCAGCTGTAAATCCGAGCAGGCAGTTATAGTAACTGACTGCTGAATGGTCCCATTCTGCTGTTTGCATTCAATTCATACTTCTCAGCTGTACAGACTTTCGTACAATATCCATGAATTTTGTGTATTATTTCTGGTCTGTTTTTTCTGGCTCATTAGTGGTGAATCTTTCAGGGCTGAAGTTAGACGTTACTGACAGGCATTTGTTTTTAAAACTTTATAAAATTAAAGACTTAAAGTTACAAGGTATAATTTCTATGACTACTGCAGAACTATGTTTCGCGCAATACATGCTTTACATCTACATATGTGTATCATGAGAACCGTTTTCCATGGAACGTTCTTCCCATCTACATGAAGCGAAAGTACTTGTATTTGAAAAGAAATTTGATGAAGCGCTGAGAAATCACACATTAGTCCCAGTTTTGCACATATGCAACTCATGCATAGAGACAAGGAAATGTCCCACCCTGTCTTTGTTTTGCCTATATCTGGGTTATTTGTACTTCAAAATAGAAGGAAGTACAACAAAACCCATCTAGAAATGTAAATGTCGAACTGTGTATGTATGTATATTTTTTATATATAATGTGTTTGTTTACCGAGGTAGATCGCTGAGTTGCTGGATCATTTGTTGGTTTATGCTGGACAGGAGAGGAGTTGTGTCTTTCGGCTTTTCCCGGTTAGAGTCGCCACAGCGGAACTCCGGTCCGCTAATGATTGGCAGTAGATTTCCACGCATGCCTCCATACAGAACCATCCTTTCTTGTGTTGTTTAGAATGTAGTACACTTACTCCTTTTAGATACCAAACAACTCTAGCTACTACTTTGTTTCCAAAGAGGAAAGGTCTGTAAAAGTATATGAGATCAGAAATGAGTTGCTTTACAAAATATATTGCTGTAGAACTTCTCATCTCTATATTTTCAATAACGCAGAAACATGCACTGATACCATATTTAATGTAATAGATTGTCGGCTCTAAATAAACTGGAAAGCAACAGTAGCAGGGCACTACTAAGAATTCAATGAGTTTGGTGTGAAAAGAAATGTTTGTTACAGAAATACCATTACAGATAATACGCTTTTTTGGCAAAAAACAAGCAGTGCATGTCCTAGGCTGTAATATATGGCATCAGCTAAAGAAAGCGATATTATCAACAAACGGGCTGCATTTATTTTATCGAACATGCTTGTAATCACGTTTCATTAAATAAACAAGTAAAATATACATAAGCTGTCAAAATAATCAAGTAATACACATTTCCTTCTTTTCTGTTTTAGACTTCCTTGTCACAAAAGTTAAAACATTTTCCTACAATGTATCAAGTTGTTGTTGTGTCTTTTGGCTTTTCCCGGTTAGCGGTCGCCACAGTGAAACTCCAGTCCGCTAATGATTGGCAGTAGATTTTTAAGTGCCGAGTTGCCGGCCCTGATGCACAACCTTCAATGAAGGTATGCCCATTCACGCATGTCAGTCACCACATTGGCTTTATTTCCCTGTTTGGAATATCTGTACCCTGTGCTCACACTTAATTACTTTTATATGATCCCACCCTGTCCTTCTCCCTTTATGGATTTATGTTTCTTACCATTAAAATGGCTAGAAACACAAAGAAAAGCTAAGAAACTTAGCTTTCTGTAAGTTGATTTAAGTTTTTTCTGATGTGTGAATACTGTATAATGGTTTCATATGTCGCTTTCATCTTAGGAAAATGTTGTTTAGAATTCTGAAAGAATGGTTTAGATCATAGTATGTTATTTGTCTGACTCTTTTAAAGTATATTCCTGGATATTGATTGAGACAAATATGAAAAAATGTATACATACAGACTTTTCTTTAGAAATGGCCAATTTTCAGTGTGAGGTGCATCTGTCACCTCATGAGGAATTCTTGTCAAAACTAATTAAAAAAGTGATTCACCATTCTGGAAAAATGTGTTTTGTTTTATATATTCATAGAAATATTACCTAAGTAACTGCCTATGACCTAATCTAAGATTTTATTTACACCTTTTAGTTCTAAGAACTGTGAAGGAGGAACAGCACTATGTGCGCATTTTACAGCCAACATGTTTCTGTTTCTCTAATGTACTGGGAGCAAAGGCACAGCACACATATTGTGATCAAAGCCCTGCCTGGCCAACAGAGACTGAGATACATCGGTAAAAAGGGAGGTTCCCAAGATTCACACATATGGCACACACTCAGCAGAAGCTGTGGACATTAGCAAACAAATTCAGCTCAGACTTCAACCTCCCCCGCAGTAATCTCACAAAAAATGTCATGAAACCACGCAGCCCCTGCTATTACACAGGACCAAGTCCTGGAGGCACTTTCAAAGGTCATAAATATGGCTTCTGTGGGTCCTGACAATATCCCATGATGCATTCTAAATATTATGAAACAAAGTATTTCTATGCCATTAACAATACAATCCAACCTCAACCTCCAAACTTGCTTTGTACCAAGTAAGTGGAGGACAGCAACAGTCACCCCATTACACAACGGAGAACCATCCACTGACCAGGTCAATTACTGTCTTATAAGTCTTACCAGCCTCATATATAAAGCCATGGAAAGACTTATGGAACTGATTGATAAGGCCATAGGAAATCTTCAGATACTAGACTCATCATAGTTTGGTTCTTTCAAGGGCAGGTTATATCTGGTCAACCTAGTGGGCTTTTTTGAAAAAGTCACCAAAGCGTTGGACATAGGGAAGACTGTACACACTGCCTACATTGACTTGGCTAGTACCCCACTTAGATATTGTGGATAAGCTTTCCAAGCTAAGAATAAATCTATACATCACCCTATGGGTTGGAAACTGTTTTACAGATAGGATGCAGGAAGTTAGAATAGGGCTTACCACCACATCATCTAAAAGACCTTTCAGATGTAGGGTTCCATTGGTATCTGTTCTGCGGCCGCTCTTATTTGCCATCTACTTCTCAGTAGTCAAAGCAAATATCAAAGCCCTATGATTGATCAGTTTTGTAGCACTCATTGAATCCCCATTGACTTAGCAATGCTACAGGAGGGCTTGCCCAAACAAATAACTAGTGTCAGACTTATGAACTAAATCTCATTGCCCAGAGTACACTATTGTGTCCTTTGGAATATTGACTACCCTTGGGAATTATCACATTGACAATATGCCCCTAAGAATACACCCAGTAGTCAGGAATTTGGGCACTTACATTGACAGTGACCAAACATTTGATCAGCGTGTCCACTGCTGTGAAGAAGTCCTTCTATAGTGCACCTCTTATAAGTAAAGGGACGGCCTCTAGGTCCAGGGAGGTCAATTGTCCCATTTTACTCAGCTGCCATTAGGCCCATAATAAAGTACAGTGCCTCCTTTGGTATGTAGCTGTCCAGTCACTTAAAATAACTGGATGGTCCACAGAGGTTCATTACAAAAGGAATAGTGGGCCTAAGGCACATGACCTACATGGACTGCCTTAAAGCCCTGTCGCTATACACGGTCTCATACAGACTACTAAGAGGCAACCAATGCCTGGCTTATAAGGCATTCATAGACCCAGCAGTAACGGTCCTACTGTACAACTAAATGTCAAATGGCATTAAAAATACCACGTCCAGAGACCTCAACCTCTTCTGCAACATAACCAGAGCAGTCTAGAGGGACAGTTACTTTTCGCAAATGATGCTGCAACTGTAGATCATACTCCCCATATACATAAAACAAAGCTCTTTCATGATCATATTTAAATGTAATTTGGACCAATGGATGGGAAATATGAAATTTATCCCAGGACTGACCCCTATACCCCTAATGGACAGAGGCAGTGCTTAAACACCCTACCATACAATATGAACCCCTGATACACTGAAGATGAAACTCAAACAAAATAATCTGCTAAAAATGAGAAGTATTTAAGTATAGCTATGACAAGGATAGTTAAACATGTATGGGATAACACAGCTGGATGACAAACATGAAGCATAACAAGGCTTAAAAGTAACCCATTTGGAATGACAGTTTAGTACTCTCATATGAATCTGTAAAATGATGCATGCACTTTCACATCCAGGCTACATGAGGGAGTACATAGCTTGACCATGCTGTGCATCACATATAAACTGGACCACACAGGTTAAGTGGTTGGGAAGGACACAACCATCATTTGCACATGCTTATGGGGGAATAAGGTGATAGCTGACAGCAACACTATTTTATGGATTGTTTGACAGGTGTATTTGGTAACCATTTACTCTATTAGCAGATTGTGGGTAGTTACAGATCGCATCCTCCTGTGATGGGGGTTGAGCTGTTCTGTTCTGACCATCGGCAATGCTCAGTGGTCAGCAGTTTTGGGGCTTAATGATGTCTATGGCGGGGAAAATAAAGAAATATGGGATTGATTGCATGCACACTAAAGACTTGTCCCATGGTGAGAGTCTGTGGAAATTCCACAGTCATGACCAGGATAATAACCATTTGCAGGCATGGTGTTCATAGGTTCATAGGTAGGTACTAGGCTATTAGTCCTAAGGCCTATATAAGCCTAGCCAAAAAGGTACCTTGGCTTTCGCCACCCAATAAAAGTATTTTCATGTGCCCCTGTCGAACAGAGCCACAGAAGTGATCCCTGGTGTGAATTTCTTATTTCCCATCCAATCATCAAGATTTATCTTGAAGAGTGCTAATGAGGAGCTCTGTTTGACATAGATATATAGTCTGTTCCAGAGTATGGGACGTCTCTGGGACAGGAATCTATCCCTCCAGCATGTTCTGTTTATTGTGGTGACAAGGTTTAGGTCCCCAGAGCGTGTAGCTTGGAGGGATTGGGATTTCTTTAAGTGGAGCATGTCCAACAGCTCTGGGTTTGACATAGCTTTGTATGTTAGGCAGAGATCGCCTCTGAGTAGGTGATATGCGATGGAGTAAAGCTGGCGTTTTTAGTCTATGTAGGGCATCTGTTTGAGGCCAGTAATCCTCTTTGTGAGGTATTTCTGTGGCCTTTCCAGTTGTTGTAGATGTCTTGTGAGGACATACCAAAGGGGTGTTGTACTCTATAATGGGTCTAATGAGTGATGAGTAGAGGGGAACAATGACCTTTTTTTTTCTGGAAGAGAAACCTTTTGAGATGAGGTGAGCCACATAGAAGGATTTCCTGACCACTGTGGAAATGTGATTATCAAAGGAGAGACTATTGTCCACCTGTGTCCCAAGGTCTCTTATCACACTTTTGGCATTAAGTAGACTACTACTTATGTGGTAGTTCATGGGTACACAGTTTTTACCAAAGGGGATGAAAATACACTTTTTGGCATTGAGCTTCAGGCCATGGCTTTGACACCAGGCATCTGTTTCAGTGAGGCCCTTTTGTAGTATGCCCACATCGTTAGGAGTTTTGATTATGGCTCCTAGATGTTCATCGTGTTACACTGCTGCAGTCATCACACTTGAGTTATCCTGCCTTAAGGCGGTCCCACAGTCGGCCATAGTTCCAAAGTCTTGGTCCGGCGTCGGTTGCTGTCGCTTCTTCCCTGACGTCAGTTCACCAGGGGTATATAAGGTGCATCCGACGCCATTTTATTCAGTCTTTCTTGCCGCGTGGTGCCCGAAGCAGAAGCAGTTTGCAAGTGCCGGTCGGCCAACTCCTGAGATTTTCAAATCGAATTTCAGACCAAAGTCTTCAATAAAGCTAAGTACCCCATTGGGGAACCTTTTCTTGCCTCCGACCGATGTCAGAAAAAGTTAATAATTGCATTTCTTGTGGGAAGCAAATACCTCGTAAGGATTTTCATTCTTATTGTATTCCTTGCCTAGGCCCAGACCACAACATCACAGGTTGTCGGTTTTGTGCTAGGTTTAACAAACAAACTATTAAACGTCGGTTTGATTTCACCCGACATTATTTTGGTAGAAAATTTAATTATACCATGCCGTCTGAGCAACCGACGACCGGGATGCATAAAAAATGCAAAGATAAGGACAGGCAGCCGAGACCCAAACCAGACACCGAGGCCTCTGCTAGGCCAGTCGCCGGTTCTCCGGTTTTCAGTGAGGTGCCTACGTAGCCCCTGACGACCGTTGATTTAGAACCCCAGGCTGCATCCGACTCCCAAGCAGAGATTGCTGGGTCTCCAGAGCCTTTATCTTTAGGCCCTACCGACTCCATGGCTGAAGGGGATTCCGGTGCAGTTGAAATGCCTTCAGTTGCTGAAGGTGTCTTCAGACCGACTGCACTTACTATTAAATTCTATGCAAAGCTGAAAACTCCTTTAAAAGTAAGGACGCCTGTACAGCAGTCTCCAGTACAAGGCCCCGTGCCTAAGAAACATATGCTTAAAATGGCTGAAGACTTAATTACCCTCATCAGGGGTTCCCATCCCCCTCCTGACAAAAGGCCTAGACAGGAGGAGGACTACGCTTCATCTGACCAGGTCTCCATTTCCTCAGATTCTTCTGAGGAACAGGAATACTCTCTTCCCCTTTATGAAGACTCTGATGCTGAAGACTCTCTCTCCCAGAAGACTACTCTTTTGGGGAAACTTCACATACCGTGAGGGAACATTTCCACTGGGAAGGCCAGGATTACTCTGATTCTAAGAAAAGGCTCCGAGAGTTCCATTTACTACCACAGCACAGACCACTTGCTATTCCACACATGTTAGACATTGTGGATGATGTTTATTCAGAATCTAGCCTTAACCCAGATTCATTACCTCCTGCACCAGCCAAACCAGACAGATACTACAGAGTCCCTGACTCTCACAAATTCCTATATAAAAGCCCTGTTGCTGACCCAGAAACCATTTCCCAGGGTCCCAAAGGGGTTAAGGCCTCTATTGCTAAAAATCCTGTACCCTATGAAAGGGATTCTAGAGCACTAGACAGATGGGGAAAGAAAGTATATGCCTCAGCTACTCTAGCTATTAGGGCCTTAAATTGCCAGTTTCACATGCTGAAATATCAACAATATTTGATGACTCAATTAAAACAAAAAATGATCACACATACAGAGCAGCCTGATTACAAGGAAATGCAAGATTTGTTGCATGCAGCTGAACAAGTGGGAAAACATACTTTACAACGTGGATTTGATTCATTGGAAGCTTCTTGTAGAGCACCAGTAACAGGGTCTGTCATTCGTAGACATGCTTGGTTAAAAGAACAAACTTTACCTGATCATGTTAAAGCAAAGTTATTGGATGCACCTTTACAGCAGGATGTTTTATTTTGTGTAAAAGCAGAAGAGGTTTTAAAGAAAATGGAGGATAAGGCAAAAATCTATGCAGACGGTCAAGGATTTTTTACAGGTTTGACCCCCTTGTTTCAGCAGAAATTGGCCAACCACAAACTGGTCCTTTCCAACTTCTGTCAGACCACAGAGGGGCAAATACAGATGCCCAAGGAGCAGAGGTCAGCCACAAGGCTCTTACAAGCCCCGACAATGGGGTGCCACAACCCAAAAAGGAGGAGAAGACAGGTCTCAAACTATCAGAAGACAAACACAATGACTTACCCCTCAGACTGCCAAGCAAATCACTCTTGGCATCTCCCTTGGGAGGAAAACGTTCACTTTTTGCAGGCAACTGGCACATCATCACAAAAGACAAATGGGTCCTAAATATTGTATCTCAAGGATACAGGTTCCAGTTTCACACTTTACCAAGGATAAAAGGAATGCCAAACCTGCCACCAAATCAATGGGCAGAGGCTCAAAGACAAATTACAGCACTCATGGACATGAGAGCCATTCAACAGGTTCCTACACAGGAGTAAGGACAAGGAGTTTACTCAAGACTCTTTCTGGTTCCCCGAAAGGACAAAGCCTGGAGACCCATTCTGAACCTTTCAGTTCTAAACACTTACCTGGAAGTACCCAAATTCAAGATGCTAACACTACAGCAACTTCTTCCCATGCTGGGCAAGAAGGCTTGGCTAGTAACGTTGGACCTCAAGGAGGCATACCTGCATGTCCCTATCAGACAAAATTGCAGAAGATACCTCCGATTTATAGCAGGTTCAACTCATTACCAATTCTCTGCACTGCCCTTTGGCTTATCTACTGCGCCCAGGGTCTTCACAAAATGCCTGGCACCAGTAATTGCATACTGCAGACAAAGAGGAATTCAAATATATCCATACCTGGATGACTGCCTTATTCAAGCAGAAAGCAAGGGCATTCTTTTAAAATATCTGGCGTTTGTAAAAAACCTACTAAGTTGCCTAGGGTACACAGTAAATGAAAAGAAGTCAAAACTAGTGCCTCACAAGACATAATATTCCTGGGTGCCAGCTTAAATACAACAGCCCAGATGGCTTATCTCATGCCAGACAAGCAAAGACAACTGACTCAATATTTCAAAATGATGGCAACAAAGACCCAACTCCCTGCAAGAAAAATCCTGCAGGCCTTGGGATTCATGGCATCTTGCATACTACTAATACATTCGAAACC
>NC_056732.1:726445841-726698341 GCF_019279795.1 Protopterus annectens
ACTTGCAGGCCATCAGAAGCCTACCCAATTTTCTTTCTAAGATGAGAATCAGATCCTGTATTTTGTGTCTGTGAGATTAACACCTTATGCCAACCCCCAACTCTCCATTGTTAAGAGAGGAATTCAATATAAAAAAGAAGATAAGGAGAGCTGAATATGACAAATCTTATTTTTTTTATATTTGACATAGCTGCTAAATGTTACAAAAGAAATGATGGAGCAGATTAATTTGCTGTTGGAAGTGTTGAATTTAAAGTATCAAGACATGCAGATTGAAAATGGATCAAAAATAAACAGGTAATAGAACAAAGGAAATGGAATAAGATGTGTGACAGGAAAGTATTTTATGGGTGGATGTGTGGAATAGTATGCATGTAAAGAATGATAGGAATGCATTATGAGATAGTAGCTGGGAGGATTTATCAGATAATTTTATTAATGGCATACAAAGAAGAAGAAGAATGGTCATAACTGTGGATAAGGTTTTCTGGGAGTTTACTTGGAAGCTTTTTCATGATAAATTTCTAGTAAACTTGTATGCAAAGTACAGAATTTTACAGGACTGGATATACTGTAGCTAGCAAATAAATGCTCTGGGGAAGAAACACTAAAGACATTTTCAGACTGTAAAAGAAGAGGGAATTTAGGTTTTTGTTCTGTTACATCATTCTACCAGCCCAGTACCCCAGCCCACCCACCGCACATCCACTCTGGGTCTACCAGCTGACCTCTTACTACTCCAATGTACTCCTGTGTTGCTGGGACTGATAGTAAAGCCTAATGGTGTCTTGGGGCTCAGCCATCTCCACATCCCTTGAGGAGGATTTCTTTGTATACCCTACAGACTCCGTCTGCCTTATGGTGATATGGTTACATCTGAGGGATAGGCATGCAATGGAGACAATGTTGCATATTTCCCCACCTCCAAGGCAGCTCAGTTAGATCCATCCCAGCTCCTCTTTGGGCTGCTCCAATGACATTTCCAGTCTCCACCAGGGATCATGACAGAGAGAATCCCATGTTACATCCCTCCCCCCTGAGATAGGCATGCCATCCCACCCTGCAGCCCTGTCAGTTTTTTGAGCCAGTAATCAAACCTGGGTTATCTGGGTCACAGTCAGGGCTTTATCCCTCAATGCCACTGGAGTAGCCGGATTTTGAGCAATTTATGTAGAAAAATATAGTCATAACATTTTTAAGAAATATGTTATGAATAATATGATGCAAGTGGTATAAGAATGAAATGAAGATGTTTTACAAAATTAATTGATAAGCTAATAATGAAGGATTTATGCTTATATGGAACAGAAACTGCGATAATGTACTGTATAATAAAGAGTGAGATCGCAGGAAAACTATGGAAAAGCAGAAAAAAGGACAAAGCAAAGAGATACATTTTTGGACATAATCACGTGCTTTATTTTGATTCTGTTTTTTTTTTAAATTTTTTTTTAAATTCTTGAATATGTTTTAATGTATATCACAAATTTTGTTGGGGAAAAGGATAATAGTGGCAAAATGCTTTAGTAAAATACTTATGGTCTTTCAGTAAGTGGCGTGAAATTCTTAATATGTACCTTAACTACTTCCTACTTAAGGCAGAAGGAAATTTGGTTTAATGTCTCATCTGAATGATGGCAACCCATTTTATTTTATTATAAAGTGTCAATATTGGAAAATGAATCCAAGTATCTGATATGGGAAAAGAGCCAACAGCCTGCTGATCATTCCAACTTCTATGGAAGTTCTCTTCCGTTAATTTTTCCAGACCAATGCTATAATGTTCTGTTGAAAAACAACCACAGAATGAATACAGGTGTTTTTCTGCACTTTCTGTATTTTCAAAATGCCTATTGCACCATCATTTCCATGATGATACAAATTTATGTAGCAGGGTGGATGCACAAGAAGGAGTAGAAGGGATAACAAAATTCAGACAAAAGAATTGTTGTCTAAAAATGGCAACTCAAACTCATTTAAAAACATTTCAAATAATGTATCTGGGAAGTAATAATATGCAAAATAAATATACATTTGGATGACAATCATCAGTTAGGAAAGGACCTGTATGTAGTTATGTCCAACAAGATAAAGGTAAGTTAGTAATGCAAGAAAACAAAAAAAAAATGACACAAAACAAAGAATAAGGGATTTTGACTTATGGCATGTACAAGACTGGGTATCAAGAGTAAAAACACAAGAAGTCAATAAATTGTTAATCCTTTATACAGGCAATTCAGGTTCCTATGAGTACAACGAAAACGCATTATGTTGAATGTGTTTTCGTCGACACATGTAGAGCGAATGGACAAAACAGCGAAGCAGCTGTTCATCAAATTCTTTCCCTGGGAAAGAAGTTGCTTGACCGCTTCGTTGTTTTGCCACGTTCTGAAG
Organism: Protopterus annectens; assembly: GCF_019279795.1. Lineage (NCBI taxonomy): Eukaryota > Metazoa > Chordata > Ceratodontiformes > Protopteridae > Protopterus > Protopterus annectens. The sequence continues at coordinate 726,448,236 of NC_056732.1, forward strand.
TGTAGTGTGGTCCCTTGTCTGGTATAGCTCCCGAGTGTGATTGTGCAACAGTTACTGACCTTAGGGTTAGGGTGCAGGTTAAGGTAAGTGCATATGTATGAAAGTATTTACTGTTTTATATTTTGTGTTAGATGTATGGTTGAGTTATGCATGTATGTGTTTTCAGTTGTTTACTTTTGTTTTGGGGGAGTAGAATTAGGGTTAAGGTAAGTGTGTATGTGTTTGGAGCTGTTTATGTAAATGTGCGAGAGTTACTGACCTTAGGGTTAGGGTGCGGGTTAAGGTAAGTGCATATGGTTTAAAATGTTTACTGTTTTTTTTTTTTCGTTAAATGTATGGTTGGGTTATGTGCATATGTGTATTTAGTTGTTTAATGTTTTTTTGGGGAGTATAATTAGAATTGGGTATGTGTGTATGTGTTTGGAAGTGTGTAATGTTTTTTTTTTTTTTTTTTTTGCGGGGGTTGGAACAGCGATTTCTTTCCCTAGGAAAGAAATCGCTGTTTTGTGGATTCGACATTTTCATCTTTCACTGAAAATGTGTCGATGTCACATCATTCACTGTTTTAAGCATTTGATGTTGCACTATAGACCCGACAATTCATATGTCAAATATGGAATACTGTATACAGTCCTAGAGACCTACTTAACAGAAAAGGATAACTGACTTCACTGGGAGCTATATAAAAAGGCTGCATGAGCTTAACATATATGTCTTGAAGAAAGGAGGCAGAAGAAGGATACCATGGAAACATTTATGTACCTCAAGGAAATCCATAAAATCAACATGGTTTCTGTAAAAAATGTAGTGTTCAATAGAGATATCAATACACATTTTTCACAGAAAGGGTGGTGGATGGTTTAACAGCCTTCATGAAAAGATGGCACAATACAGAGGTGAGAATGCAAAGGATACATGTGGCATAACTCTTTATACAGGGTGGCATATAAAATGACTGTGGGTTAAGTTAAATCTGCAACCTATGAAGAAATGATGGAATTTGCAACATTTGCAGGCTAAATAGCTCTAATCTACCTTCATGACTATGTTTTTACTAACCTGTGTCAGTGTATAGAGGGACAGAGCCCAGGTGATTCAGGCTCAATTAGAGGCTTGTACTACTGATGGCAGTGGCAAGGAGGATAGCCATGTCCATCCTGGGGACGAGGCACACTCTCAGACACACTGTCACTTTAGATACCTAGTAGAGGGTGGGGGCACACTGAGGTGCTGTACTCTAAGGGGGGTGGAATGGAGGCAGGAGCAAGTGAAGGCATGTCAAAGATGCTGCAGAGACCACTGCAAGCTAAACACTGGGGGATAAAATGATAATGTGCAATGGGTAGGGTATTAGGTGAAAACACTCCCCAGCATCAACATGACTGCCCCACATTCCTCAGTCTGATCACTGGCCCTGGACATGAGCTGTAATTAGCCAGTGTGAAGCAAAAGCAGGTCTGCTAGTTGTGGTGGGTGAGGAGAGGTCCAGGAAGCATGCAATGGTCTGTTGTATGGAGACAAAATAGTCAAATAAAAACTATGCTTCTGTTAAATTTTGGGTAAGGAATAATGTTTTCACTGCTAGAGTGCAAAGTAATTTTTCTTTACCATTTTTCATGTCTTTTTTGCAGAGATAAAATATTAGCACTATGGTCATTTTATAGACAGACATATTTTTCTTGTATTCCCAAGACTGGCAGGCATACTTTTCTAATGTGCACAAGAAAAGTATAAGAAAATCTTTCAACTTTTCCTGGTTAGTGGATGCCACAGTGGATTACCAGTCTGCTATTGATTGGCAGTGGATTTTTACGGTGTCAAGTTACCAGCCTAGCACCCAACCTTCACAGAAGGCACACGCATACTCACTCAACTACCTGCATGTCTTAGTTCAAAATCCCAAAGAATAAGGCACCCCGTCTAGAACAACAAATTAATTTATTATAAAGCGCTTTTCGTCCATACCAAATAGTCGAACTTCATCAGATACAAGTACTCCATTCACAAGAAACAGTTTAAATAGCCGTCTCAATAAGTCACATGACATCCCAGCTCAGCAAGTCACATGACATCCCAGCTAAAAATTTAAAGTGCTAGTCACATCTATTTAAGAAATAACAGCATATATTTAAAATGACCATGTTAATATTTCTAAAATCCACAATTACACTAATTAAAACAAAAATATGTTAAACTTCTGTCCAACAATTTAATAGAACAGTGAGTATGAGTATAAAACTTAAAAATGTAAAAGTATATTTAGGGGAAAGGTCCCCAATACTATCTCATTAGATTTTTCAATTTCAAAATACACATTAGGGAACACATATCATTGAGTCCTGGGTGGTTCTAGGCATTTTATTGAATTTGCCAAATAAGTTCTAGTCTTTTGAGTTCTAACTGGATGGGGCCTCCCCTAGGATTCTGTGCCACTTGATCTATAACTCGAAATTTAAATGTGTGTTCAGGAATCATAAAGATATGCTTTGTCAAAGCATTTTTCATTTTTTTATCTACTGATACTATAAGCATGTTCATAGACTCTATCCTTAAGCCTTCTTTCTGTTTTGCCTATGCAGAATGATTCACACAACTGAGACTTGGCTAAATAAACCACCATCATAGAGTTACAGTTGTGTTTCTTTCTACAGGTTATCTTATTATTGTTCACTATTGTTGTGAGGCCCACGTCCATCTATCTACAGTAATGGCAATTCCCGCAGTGCTTCATTCCTGCATAAATTGAGTTGGATTTAGTGTTTCATTCGAGCAGATTTTTTAAAATTGGTAGCTCTTCTCAAAATAAATTTAGGAGAAGGCCCCAATTTCACTACTAATTCCTTGTCTTCTGTGAGAATATTCCAGTTTTTGCAAAATATATCTCTAATGTATCTAAAGTCCAAGTTAAATGTCATGACAAAACCTAGACTAAAGTTACATTCTGAAGCAAGAGTAGTTGCTGTTACTACATGTATTGACTCCTCTGACTGTATGGTATCTGGGGAAGAAATGTTTACAGTCTGAATTATGTTTAAAATTGGCCTATAAAAAACATTATGCCTTTTGGACCTGACTTCATCTATTAAGTCATCCAGTAATGAGGTTGGGCAGGCTCTTTTCATAAACATTTGCTTTAAAAATTCATATTCATTGTGGAAATCCATTTCAGTAGTTACCCTTCTAGCAGCGCATATGAGTTGCCCTTTAACCACTGATCTTTTTTGGTGGCATGGATGGGCACTTGTGTAGTGCAAGAATGTGTTTGAATAAGTTGGTTTCCTGAAAATTCAAGCTTCATATCTCCCCTCCTCATTGTTTTTTCTTAGTTGTACATCTAGAAAGAAAATTTCATGTTCGTGAAAGTTGTGGCTGAATTCTAAAAATTGGGTGGTGTTACTGAAATAATGCAAAAGTTTTTCAGCTACCAGTTCGTTACCTTTTATTAGCAAAAAAGTTTCATCCAGGTAACGTGTAAAATATACTATTTGACTGGTAATTTCCTGGATGTTGAAATTGTAAGTGTGTTCCCAACAAGCCATTACTAAGTTGGCAAAACTGGAGCCACAAGGTGACCCCATTGCTACTCCCATTGTTTGTAAATAAAAGTTTTTTTTTAAATGAATGAAATTGTTGGAGAGTATAATGTCTAACAGTTCTTCAACCAAGGAAATATCTGTGCTTGGGGCACCTTTGCTCTTAAAATATTTCCCATCCATTCTATGCCTAGGTCGTGTGGTATGGATGTATAAAGGTCTCTTACATCCACTGTAAGAAAACTGAATATGTGCATTGAAGTCAAGTTCATTAATTTTTTCAAGAAATGTCCAGGAGTCCTTGCAAATTTGTGCATCAGTTTGTACATATTTTTTCATCATTGAATCCACCACTTTTGCACATGTGTACGTAGCTGAATTTCTACCATCTACAATGCGCCTTAGTGGTGGATTTTGAAGGTCCTTATGAAGTTTAGGGACTCCGAACGTGACTGATACCATAGGTGTCAGTATTTGCATGCAGTTGTATAAATTTACATCTATTTTTCCTTCAATGTATAAGTCATTAATATAAATTCTTATACATTGATTAGCTGTATTGTATTCATTTAATGAAACTAGTTGGTCGGAATCAGCATTCAAAATAGATTCTTTGTCATTTTAAATATATGCAGTTATTTCTTAAATATATGTGACTAGCACTTTAAATGTTTAGACTCCCTAGTCAGGCTGCTGTAATAAGTAATAAAATAAGCATTCTACACCGCAAACAGCCTGTATAACATGTTCCCCCTGCTTACTTTATCTCACACTTGCTAAAGAAATAAATATCTGTACAAAATTCAGGTTAAAAGCTTGCTTACTCTCAACAGTCAGTAAAATTGTCTGGCTAAACTACAAACTTTGTTTAATACCATATCTCCAAAGTAATGTCTAAGGATTCCAGCAAGAGATTGATAGTTTTAGACGCAGACTGTCACAACGTGGATATCAACAGAGCGAGATAGAACGTAATTTAATGGATATATCTAGGTTAAGAATGGGGAGAGCTGCCCCATATTACTCTAACCAAACTAAAGAAAAACACACTATAAGAAGTTTTAATAACCAAGTGAGAATACAAATGTATTACACTAATGATAGGAAGGATATTATAGATATCATTAATAGACATTGGGGGATCTTAACTAGCAGCAAGGATATTGCACAGATAGTAGGAGCCAAACCTATATTTCAATACAAGAACAAAAGTAACCTCACAAAATTATTATGTCATCGTGGAGAGGTATATGACAATGATTCATTCATAGGAACATATCCATGTGGAAGATGTAACTACTGTAATTACATAGAAAGAGGCAACATATTCATACATCCTGATACACGACAAGCCTTCTCCTTTAAAGTGAATGCTACCTGTAGCACTGAAAATTTGGTGTATCTAGCTACCTGCCAGGTATGCCAAGCGTTTTACGTTGGCAAGACCAATAGGGCACTTAGGACCAGGATTAGAGAACATCTTTATGCCATTAGAATACAATATATGAACAATGCTTTAGCTAAACATGTTAGCAGTTACGGTCCCCAACATACTTTTACGTTTATGGCTTTAGATAACGTTCTGCCTAGGATTAGAGAAGGTAACATTCGTAATACCACTGAAAGGAGAGAGGTTAATTGGATAATGAGACTTAGGGCAGACAAGGGAAGTGGCCTTAATGAGAGAGCCTCCATAAAACCAATATTGAAGGCCAGGCGCATTAATTGATCATGACTCATGATAAACTGAATTTTATAGGTGATATATTTATATATAAAAAATGTTTATGATGCATAATTTATGAATTTAATAATTTAATACAATTTTTCATAAGTTAATAACAACGTGAAAAATGTAGCATAGTATTAATATTAGAGTTTGGCTAATATGGACATTATGTCGGTTATTTTCGTTATTTACGTGACACTGATACTGTTACTGCAGTTAGAACTTTACATTGTTTATTTATGTATTATTGAAATCAACATTAATATTGTATCTATATCAGTATTGTAGAGAGTTTATATTTACTTCAAGTGTGATTCCATAGTAACAACGCTGAAATAGTAGATGGACACACTCAACATTCTATTATGTCTGGTATGTAGAAATGAAGGTATATTTTTCAGACATCGGACAACATTAACAGCTGACATGTAAGCAGGTTGGTAGTAAGGTATATACCTGCGAACTATACACGTAGCTTTTTTGTGAGGAGAATGGAACTTCCACTACATAAGGTTAGAGAGGCGCAGTAGTTGCATTAGTTGAGGTTAGAGAAATTTCTTACTAGCTGCCTTTATAACTAGGAAGCGATAGATAGATATTATTAACTGAAATATAATTTAGTTGTTAATATTTATTGAAGCAGATGTTTTTATTACTTTTATATTTCTGTAGAGTAGTTGATGAGTAAACATCTTGTGTTTCTATTTTCATTAAAAAGTATTTAAGGATTATTGCATTTACGTTACGAGCGCAAGATTAAAAATGGCATGAATTTATGTCTTGCTAATGCCATGTTGCATACTTCTACAGCGACATTATTTTAACTTTATTTTATTTTATTTAGTTCTATCTGGTTTAGTTCAATATATGTTGCCGTTGAAGTTTACATATTTCTTATTTTTATAAAGTTTGTATTTTTATCAATATGTTGTTGTTTTCATTAGGTCGATTGTAAAGGATATTTGCAATATGAAATTTATATATACTTAGGAACTTATGAATACAAGATATTTTTAGAAATGCTATGAACAATTACAAGATGTAAAGTATAGCTTTAATGCTTTAATAGTGAATAGTTAATTGAACATGTGATCTGTATAAAAGTAAACAGGATAGCATTTTTGAATGTTAACAGTCTGATGAAGCTACTGTGAAAGCACTTACCGATTTGTTTTAAGTAATAAACAGACTTTCTTCATTTCTACATGGTGGATTATTATATACTTTTATGGTTCGTTGTTTGGATGGTGGATCTTTTTGGTTCGTTATGTGGATGGTGGATCTGTTTCAGTGATTAGTATATGAACGGAACTTTGAAACGCCTTGGTTATCTCTCAGCCACAGTCATTATTGTATTTATCGGTTTGTATTTAGTGGGCAGAGAGATATCTACACCGTTGGAGACGCAAGTTATTATATTTATCACAAAAGTAAATCTATATTCATTGCCTGCATTTATATCCCCCCAGGCAACAATGCAAATACCCTAGAAGACTTCCTCCAATGGATTTCCAGCACATACCCCCATGAAACTATGGTGTTAGGAGACGTTAATATTGACTGGAACAATTGTTCCTCTGAATCTCCCACCACCCATATAAACCTTCACGGTTATACCCAACTTATATCCTCACCCGCCAGAATAAATAAATCCAACAACAGCAGTATCCTGGACTGGATTCTTATCAACAATCACCCAGACCTGTATAACACAGGTACCCTCCCAGATGATATAAGTGACCACCTACTCACTTACATCATTAAGCATAAAGTAGATAACCACCATCAAGTTCTATATAAATCTATCAGAAATAACAAGAACTTTAACTCCACTGACTTTTAGAATGAACTTAGAGCATGCAATTGGGCCATACTTAAAGAACATCCACTATATGATGCTGTAACCTACTTTAATTCTAAATTCCTCTCCATTCTAGATTTCCATGCTCCTATCCACACCCTCAGAGTCAAAATTAAGACTGCCCCCTGGCTCTCTAAAGTAACCAAAACCAAAATCATAGCAAGAAATAAAGCATGGGACAAATGGCGCACCTCCAAAGACCCACTTGACCACATTAAATTCTGACAACTAAGGAATGATACCAAGAAAGCCACACTGTTAGACAAAAAAAACTTCTATCAACATCTTCAGCAAAAACATCAGAACAAACCTCAAAAATTTTGAGCAGGCATAAACAAACTGCTCCACCCTGGCCAAACCTCCATCCCACCCCCTCAACTTGCAACCTTAAAACTCCAGAGGAAACTGCTAACATCATCAACAATTTTTTTACCAAAACCTTCTAGTCACTACCTAGCCAACTACCCCCCACCAGCTCCTTTCAAAACTCCTCCACAACCACTACCCCACTCCCTTTCACCTTCCAACCTGTATCTACATCCGTCATCCGATCTCTAAATAACAAACTAAAACCCACTACCCTGACAGCTGATCTGCTCCCACCAGAATATTTACAAAAAGGGGCAGATGCCATTGTATACCCTTTCTCGATCATAATAAACCACACCTTGACTGAAGGCACTATCCCTTCTCTCTGGAAGGTTTCCCATGTCATTCCTCTTTGTAAAGGAGGGAATTCTTTAGACCTCTCAAATTTCCGACTAATAGCCATACTATCGCCATTGGCCAAATTATGGAAAAGTGAGTCCACAACCAATGAATGCACTATCTCACCCAAAATAAACTACTAGCCAACTCTCAGCATGGTTTTAGGCCACACCACAGCACCACATCAGCCCTCCTATCCTTATCTAACTCTATCAACATCAACCAAAACAATAACATACTTACCTCTGCTCTCTTCCTAGATCTCTTTAAAGCCTTTGATATGGTCAGTCACTAACTGCTTCTCCATACCCTGAAGGAACTGTCACTGAATAGTAGCTCTACTAAATGGTTCCAATCGTACGTGTCTGATAGACAACACGCAGTTTTATGGCAGAATACCCTATCCACACATCTACTCATTACTCTAGGAGTCCCCAAAGGCTCCCTACTAGGACCACTACTCTTTTCAGTCTTTATCAATGACCTTCCCATCATCACTCCCAAGGCCACCTGCATCCAATACGTGGACTTTACTTTAATATGTACCCTCTCCTCCTCAACTGAGCTTACCACCCTAACCCAGAATACCTTCAATGATGTAGAAAAATGGTTCGCAAACCGTCAGCTTCTATTAAACCCCAAGAAAACTAAACTGCTCATCTTTTCCCCCACTTGCAAATCCTCCTTAGCATTCTTTACTATAAGTTCTAACAATGGCACAATTTTATCCCCAGATACTCACACAAAACTCCTGGGCATCACAGTCGATAACGCCCTAAAATATGATATCCATGTCAATAAAACCATCAAATCTGTCAACAAAAAACTGGGCTCCCTATACAGGATCAAACCCTTCCTCACTCCTTTTGCAAGAATCACTATCACTCTTCCCCACCTAATTTCTACCCTCCTCTATGCCTCCCCCCTCTTCATTAACCTGAACCAAGCCCCCCCTTACCAAATTTGCTAGTTGTTACAACCATATTGCTAGATTTGCTACAGGTGCTACCTCTAGGACTCACCATTGTATCAACCTAACTCAACTAGGATGGCTGGAGTGGCCCAGTCTTCTCCGATACAACCAACTTGTAATAACCCACAAAATACTATAGCAACCCAAAAAAACACCAGCACTAAATAAGATCATCAAACCATACAGCAACCTGAGGTCACTACGCTCTGCTGACAAACTGCTGGTACAAACAACTAAGATCATAAATGTGGCTGATGACTCTCTGTTCGCCAACTCAGTAGGCAAAACTTGGAATATGCTACCTGCCAAACTTACTCACCAATCCTCCTTAACCCATTTAAAAAAACCCACAAACTACACTTCCAACAGCATTGGCAATGTCCCTGCTTAAACCCCGACTAATCACCACCCGCTGTTCCTGCAAAATCTCCCTAAGCATTTCAATCATATACTCTAATAAGTGTATGAATTCTTGATGGGATTTAGCCCATAACTGTGTGTATTATTGTCTGAAACTGAAGCTGCATGATTTTGATGCTGTCTGCTATGTTTTATCTAAGTTTGTAACCCTACTGAAAACTGCATATTATACTTATCTCTAAATGTTTCTATTGTTCCTAATGTATTTGTACTCTGCTTCTGGAGCTTTTCTCCCCGGGCCTCCACTAAAAATGGACATATATCCAGTCTGACTTTTCTGGTAAACAAATGTAAAATAAATAAAATAAATGAATAACTTCACCATTGGGCTTTAATGCACCTAATCCAGCACAAACAAAGGGTAACTCAGCCAGGGACAGGGTGAATATTTCTGATTTGTTAAATAAATTTGACCAGAATTTGTTAAAATATAAAAAATTGTGCCTAGAAATCGAATATTTTCAGGAATGTATGAAACTTGAAATAGTACCTAAAGGCCTAAGTCAGTATCCCACAAGTTTAGTCCCAGATTCACAGTTTCACTTGGACTTAGTTAAGTTATTTAATCGACAGGGGCTGGACTTGTTAGACTTAATGCGCAAACACTACAACTTGTTTGCAGAGGAAATAGATGCAATTTCTGTACTGGATGTTCAGATTAAAACTCACTTGGACTTTGACCGTTACAGATACGATTATGCACATATCTTTCAGAGTATAGACCAACACATTAACAAAATTAAACTAACTAAAGTCAAGAAATTAGAAAGGGATCATGCTCAGTACCTAAATGGGACTGCCTATCCACACCCCCTACATCACAAGCATGGAACGTCAGAGGAGGCGGTGCCAACTATGGGCTCAGTGTCAGTCACGCTAGTAATGAAGGGAATAGTGAACAAGCTGTGTCTACACACACTGACTGTGAGCAGGTTTCCAACTATGACTATGAAAGTCCAGAGCAAAATGAAACTGTGAGAAGGAGCGAGCATTTACAAAACCAACAAACATCCTCCAATTTTAATGATAACTAGCACAACAGCAATAACCAGCCTACTCAAAACACCTCCAACCAGTGTTTTACCAGAGGGAAATACCAGCACAAATGGAACCAATGGAAGAAGCACATCAAATGGAGGTAAACAACTCAGCAGAAATGAATGACATTACTTATGGAAGTAATCCTTTAGTTATCAAAAATACTGAGGGTGACTTTTATATTTACAACTATTCCACAATTGATGTGACTGTTGAACTTGCTAACATTTTGGCTAAGGGGCTGACCTTCATTCCCTCAAGGAGAATGGACATTGCTAAATGTGTTTTAGACCTGCAACTTTTTGTAAGAAAATTAAATTTAAAAGCTCTTCTAGGTAATACTAGTTTAGAGGACCAACAGTTTAGGATAGCCAGGTTGTTTAATCCACCACTGCATAACCTTTTACATACTTTTGAATGAGTTGGTGAACTTGACTTTAGGATGTTACAGTCCACCAATAAAAGGTCTGCAACTAACAATAACTTGAGTAAGGATGGGCAAGCCTGGCTTAATGTGTTAATGTCAACTAATGTCAGAGTCATGAAACCAGATAAGGGTGGGAGCTGGGTATTCATGGACTCTGATGATTATGATAACAAGATTGAATCTATTTTGAATGCTGATTCTTACCAACTAGTTACATTAAATGAATACAGTACAGTTAATCAACATATAAGAATTTATATTTATGACTTATACATTGAAGGAAAAATAGCCATAAATTTATACAACTACATGCAAATATTAATACCTATGACACCAGTCATGTTCGGTGTCCCTAAAAATAATAAGGACCTTCAAAATTCACCACTAAGGCCCACTGTAGATGGTAGAAATTCAGCTACATACGCATGTGCAAAAGTGGTGGATTTAATGCTGAAAAAATATGTACAAACTGAGGCACAAATTTGCAGAGACTCCTGGACATTTCTTAAAAAAATGAATGAACTTGACTTCAATGCACAATACAATTTTCTTACAGTGGATGTAAGAGACCTTTAAACATCCATACCACATGACCTAGGCATAGAATGGATGGAAAATATTTTAAGGAGCAAAGGTGCCCCAAGCACAGATATTTCCTTGGCTGAAGTATTGTTAGACATTATACTCTCCAACAATTTCATTCATTTTAAAAAGTAGTTTTATTTACAAACAATGGGAGTAGCTATGGGGTCACCTTGTGGCTCCAGTTTTGCCAACTTCGTAATGGCTTGTTGGGAACACACTTATAATTTCAACATCCAGGAAATTACCAGTCAAATAGTATATTTTACACGTTACCTGGATGACATTTTTTTGCTAATAAAAGATAATGAACTGGTAGATGAAAAACTTGTGCATTATTTCAATAACAACACACAATTTTTAGAATTCACCCACAACTTTTATGAACATGAAATTTCCTTTCTAGATGTACAACTAAGAAAAAACAATGAGGAGGGGAGATATGAAGCTTGAATTTTCAGGAAACCAACTTATTCAAACATATTCTTGCACTACACAAGTGCCCATCCATGCCACCAAAAAAGATCAGTGGTTAAAGGGCAACTCATACGGGCTGCTAGAAGGGTAACTACTGAAATGGATTTCCACAATGAATATGAATTTTTAAAACAAATGTTTATGAAAAGAGCCTACCCAACCTCATTACTGGATGACTTAATAGATGGTCAGGTCCAAAAGGCATAATGTTTTTATAGGCCAATTTTAAACATAATTCAGACTGTAAACATTTCTTCCCCAGATACCATACAGTCAGAGGAGTCAATACATGTAGTAATAGCAACTACTCTTGCTTCAGAATGTAACTTTAGTCTAGGTTTTGTCATAACATTTAACTTGGACTTTAGCTACATTAGAGATATAGTTTGCAAAAACTGGAATATTCTCAGGGAAGACAAGGAATTAATAGCAAAATTGTGGCCTTCTTCTAAATTTATTTTGAGAAGACCTACCAATTTTAAAAATCTGCTGGAACGAAACACTAAATCCAACTCAGTTTATGTAGGAATGAAGCAATGCAGGAATTGCCATTACTGTAGGTACATGGACGTGGGCCTCACAACAATAGTGAACAATAATAAGATAACCTGTAGAATGAAACTGTAACTCTATGATGGTGGTTTATTTAGCCAAGTCTCAGTTGTGTGAATCATTCTGCATAGGCAAAACAGAAAGATGGCTTAAGGATAGTCTACGAACATGTTTATGGTATCAATAGATAAAAAATGGAAAATGTTTTGGCAAAGTATATCTTTATGAATCCTGAACACACGTTTAAATTTCGAGTTATAGATCAGGTGGCACAGAATCCTAGGGGAGGCCCAATTCAGTTAGAACTCAAAAGACTAGAACTTATTTAGGAAATTTGATTAAATGCATACAACCACCTAGGACTCAGTGATATGTGTTCCCTAATCTGTATTTTGAAATTGAAAAATCTAATGAGATAGTATTGGGGACCTTTCCCTTAAATATACTTTTACATTTTTAAGTTTTATACTCATACATGAGCGGATATGTGATCTGCTGTGGCAACCCCTAACTGGGAAAAGCCGAAAGAAGAAGAAGAAGAAGAAGACTCACTGTTCTATTAAATTGCTGGACAGAAGTTTAACATATTTTTGTTTTAACTAGTGTAATTGTGGATTTTAGAAATATTAACATGGTCGTTTTAAATATATGCTGTTATTTCTTAAATAGATGTGAGTAGCACTTTAAATTTTTAGCTGGGATGTCATGTGACTTACTGAGCTTGGATGTCATGTGACTTATTGAGAGGGTTATTTAAACTGTTTCTTGTGAATGTAGTACTTGTATCTGATGAAGTTCGACTATTTGGTGTGGACAAAAAGCACTTTATAATAAATTAATTTGTTGTTCCATACATGGTGCCTTATTCTTTGGTATTTTGCAGTTTGTTTTCTTGTGTTTTGTTGGAATAGGTTTGACTGTAAAGTTCAGTCAACTGCAGGGAGGATATGCAGACTCTGCACAGAAGGTGCTCCAGACAAGAATTGAACCGGAGAATCTCTTGCTGTGAGGTGATAACACTAACTGCTGCACCACTGTGGCCTCTCAATCAGGCTATAAATCTACCAGTCTTTTTTCATGACTTTCTGTTTGTCTTTTGGCTTTTCCCGGTTAGGGGTTGCCAATGACTGGCAGTAGATTTTCACGAATGCTGAGGTGCCAGCTTGACGTCCAACCTTCAACAAAGGCACGCCCATTTACGCATGTCTTTCGAACGCCCACCCAACCATGGGGAGGACATGCAGACTCCACACAGAAGGCACTCCCTGCACTCCAGCCGAGAATCGAACAGGAGAACCTCTTGCTGGTGAGGCAATGACTTTCTAATAAAGGGGAATACATGCTTCATTTGCTGGACATCCATCAACAGTTAAGGTTCTGTCCCCACAGAACTAAGCCTTTCAGGAAGTCTGATCAACTTTTTGTGGCATTTTCAAAACAAAAATTGGGAAACCTGGTCACTAAGGTTACTTGCTCTAAATGATTATCGGACTGCATTACCTTTGTATACAATAAAAAGGGTCTACCCTTACAGTCTAAGCCTAAAGGTCATTCCACCAAGGCAGTGGTTACTTTTACAGTCTTTGTCAGCAAACTTCCTTTTGATGATATCGGTGCAGCTGCTACTTGCTCAACAGTTCATATATTTGTGTCACATTAAAATCTAGATGAATGATTGAGCTCTTGCTCATTCTTTGGCTCCACCATTCTTAGGAATGTCCTTCCTTGATACCACCCTGGACTATATGCTTGCAAATCTGTCCAACAGTTGGATCAGATGAAAATAGACAACACACTGCACAAGAAAAGTATATTGTGTGAAATAGCATAAATTGGTCCATTTATGAGCATGTATTACATTACATGTATGAACATGCATTACTATTTTTGCTGAATTCAAATAGCCAACGAACCATTATCAGTGTTTTAAGTTAGCACTGGCATTTACTTGTATGCACTTTTTCACAACACCTCAAGATTCTGATTAATACTGTTATAAACACCTTCTCTAAAATATTTTTATGAACCACATGTCACATTCTGAGCATACAAAGTATGTTCATGTTTGGAGCTATTTATCTGCAGTAATTTAGCTAGCACTCTTGATTAATCCACTAGAGGGCAATCTGTGACAAGAAATGTAATGTTACTTTGCTTGCACTTTCCTTTCTAGACTAAGTATTTTGCAACAACCTGCAGAAAATGTTCTGTATTTCCAGATATTTAGAGCAGGACATTTTTAATAAACAGACCACTACTTCATCTTAAGCAAAAGATCTGCTTTCGTTTTATCACAATAATGAAAATTCAGTGTTGGAGAATCAGTCATATTTACTGTGTTACTTTATCATTTTTCATATTTTTCCCCAATGGAAACAAATGCTTAAATTGGGACAGCCTTCCGAAATGATGGGCAGGTGATAACCCATTTAATATGCACAATAACCTGTGTAGTCTGGCAGTTGGTGCAGAGGAGTAAGAGTAATCAATGTAACAAGCTATTTCATGTGGTATAGGGTTTGATTCCTGCAGCCTTCATTAGCCTGGTATAGGGAGTGATTCCTGCAGCCTTCATTAGCCTGGTATAGGGGTTGATTCCTGCAGCCTTCATTAGCCTGGTATAGGGAGTGATTCCTGCAGCCTTCATTAGCCTGGTATAGCGAGTGATTCCTGCAGCCTTCATTAGCCTGGTATAGGGAGTGATTCCTGCAGCCTTCATTAGCCTGGTATAGGGAGTGATTCCTGCAGCCTTCATTAGCCTGGTATAGGGAGTGATTCCTGCAGCCTTCATTAGCCTGGTATAGGGAGTGATTCCTGCAGCCTTCATTAGCCTGGTATAGGGAGTGATTCCTGCAGCCTTCATTAGCCTGGTATAGGGAGTGATTCCTGCAGCCTTCATTAGCCTGGTATAGGGAGTGATTCCTGCAGCCTTCATTAGCCTGGTATAGGGAGTGATTCCTGCAGCCTTCATTAGCCTGGTATAGGGAGTGATTCCTGCAGCCTTCATTAGCCTGGTATAGGGAGTGATTCCTGCAGCCTTCATTAGCCTGGTATAGGGAGTGATTCCTGCAGCCTTCATTAGCCTGGTATAGGGAGTGATTCCTGCAGCCTTCATTAGCCTGGTATAGGGAGTGATTCCTGCAGCCTTCATTAGCCTGGTATAGGGAGTGATTCCTGCAGCCTTCATTAGCCTGGTATAGGGAGTGATTCCTGCAGCCTTCATTAGCCTGGTATAGGGAGTGATTCCTGCAGCCTTCATTAGCCTATTGTGTGACCTTGAGCACATCGCTTAACCATTCGGTGCTTTGGAGCAATTGGGAATTTGGGCTGGGCTCCTTAATGGTCTCCTGGGTTGCATGGTTAATAACTACCTATGACCTTCAAAGTACTGGGAAAAAGTCCTCCTCAAGTGCCACATAAAAAAAAAAATAAATAAAAAAATAAGAAACAAATAATGTATGCTTTGTTCAATAATCTGTTTTTCTGATAACTTGAGCAGTTCTTGTTTCCACTAAAATAAATATTAAGACAATCTCTAAGTAAACAGCAAAGTTCTAAAGTAAATAGAAAAAAAGCATTCAAAGCAATGGCGTATTTCTATTACACACATGAGAGTTTTGTAGTCCTAGTGAGGCAGGGATACCATGCCGTGACAACTCAGTTTATTATAGCCCATGTATGTTTGTATCATTTGTATGGTTTTTTGCTCAAATATATTTATTTAAGCCAAAACTACCAACTACGAACGTTGTGAAAAAGTCTCCAAGGGACCTTACTGCTCAATACAGGGAGCATAAACAAAAAACTCCACACCTTTCAAGCCATCCTCACTCTGTAGAATGTAGACATCTGTGCCATGACTGAAACTTGTATTAACGCTGTAGAAAGTACTCTGCCTCAGACTCACAGGCACAATGCTTTCTGGACCTTATTAACACAAACACCGCAGAACAGATAGTGTACGCTCCAACTACAGAGTCAAATACTGGATGTGGTACTCACCAACATGGGAGGGCATTGCATCCTCCCATGCCATGTCCTCACTAGTGAAGTCAGATCCCAAAGTTGTCTACTCTGAAGCAAAAATTAACACAGAAAACCCAAGTAAACCTGTAACAGATAGGAGCTAGTGTAAGGTGAACTACATCCTTTTAAGAAGCAGTTTGTCAAAATTCAAGGCCCCCCAAAACCCCAGACCACAGTTGCCTATACAGAATTATTCAAAGAGTCCCTATACAAACATGTGAATGACTGCATAGAGGCTGCAGTACCTACCAGAAGTAAACCCAAAACAAACACTAAAAACAACCTCCCTGTTGTGGAATCCTCTCCTAAACAGGGTATATATTAAAAAAAATAATAAAATCTCATGGCAAAAATCAGGAAGAGCAACTCCATTAAACACAAATGCTCCGTTATACAACTTAACAAGAACCTAAGAGGTCTAATTAAGTCCATGAAAGCAAACTCTGAGGTCAGGCTAGGATAGGCTAATGACAATCACAAGGCCTTCCTCAGCTACGTCCAGAACCTTAAAGGTAACACACAATGTGCTGAACTGGTGATGAATGGTATCACCCTCAGTCAATAGGGTGATGTAACAAATATGCTGATAAATTCAGCTCAAACTTCATTCCCTCCTCCCTGGCCCCACCAGGTCAAGTCCCCTCCAACTTACTTTCCCCAGCTCACTAAAACCAAACACACTGCCTGTATGGGTCCGACAACATCCCCAGTTGCTTTCTGAACAGTCTAAAACAAGATCTATCAGGGCCATTTAAGGCATTCTTCAGTTACAGCCTTGAAACAGGCTATGTTCCAAATGAATGGAGGACTGCACCAGTTATTTCCCTCCAGAAGGGAGACCATCAGTTGTCCCAGGGAAATAAAATCCATCGATCTAACAAGTCTAACATGCAAAGCCCTGGAGTGAATTATCATGGAAATGATAAGCAAGGACATTGGCAAACTACACATGCTGGACCCACCCCAATTTGGCTTTGCTAAGGGTAGGTCATGACTACTTAATTTGGTAGACTTCTTTGAGTGGGTCACTAAGACAATAGATAAAGATAACAAAGTACATATCTCATGTCCTGACCTGGACAAGGCATTCAATACAATACCCCAATTAGGCATTCTTGACAAGCTCTCTGAGCTAGGCATAAATCCCTACATAACTCACTGGATTCCTGGCCGGTTCACATACAGGACTTAAGAAGTCAGGATCAGTGAGACCACTTCACCAAGAGACCAGTCACCTGTGGAGTACACCTGGGCTCTATGTCGGGCCCACTCCTGACTGGCATCTACTTCTAACAAATCAAGGCATCTCAGTCACCAAGTTCACAAATGACTGTAAGCTGGGAGCTATTATAGATTCCCCCAAGACACCAACATCTCACAAGAGGGTTTAACACAGACAAATGTCTGGTGCCAAAGTCATGGCCCAAAACTCAATGTCAAAAAATGCATTATAATGCTCTTTGGAAAACTGTCAACTCAAGTTAATTACTTCATCAATACAACAGCCTTTAGAGTCAACCCAGTAGTAAAGGATCTGGGAACATATGTAGATAGAAATCTGACCTTTGACCAACAAGTAGATAAGACAATAAGAAATTCATTCTATGTCACCCAGTTCATAGGTAAGTGTCTGGCATGCAGGTCCAAAAAAGTTATAGTACCAGTCTGCTTTGCCCTCATTAGACCTATCATTGAATACAATGCCCCTTTTGGCATGTACTTAACCAGACACTTGCAACAGCTGGAGTGCCCACAAAGGTTTGTCAAAAGAAGAATTTAGGGGATAAATATCCTGTCCTACACTGATCGCCTAAAGGCTCTGGCTCTGTATTCAGTCTCCTATAGCCTGTTGAGAGGGGATTTCTGCCTGTCTTACAGAGCTTCCTCAAACTCAGCCCTTATGGATCTGTTGCACACGTACAAAACAAACACACCAGAAGAACTAGATCTAGGGATATGAACCTAGCTTGTGACATAAACAGAATGTGCTGGAGAGACAGATATGTGTCCCAAAGGATCCCCGTGCTATGTAATAGGCTCCCCATCCATGTAAAACAGAGTTCACAACTGACTCTGCTCAAACAAAACCTTGACAATTGAATGCAAAATCATAAATATACCCCAGTCTGAACCCTAATGCTCCTTATGGACAGCAGCCATCAATAAGAAAAGTATTGTCATAACTAACACACCCTCCCCAACAAATCCCTTAGTTACTTCCCTATTAACGTGACCCCATATAGATGCCCATGATACTGTAGATCCAAATGGGTTTTTGGGTTTGTGGCTAGGAATTAGTGGTCATTGGCCCAGTGATATAAATATATATATATATATATATATATATATATATATATATGTGTGTGTGTGTGTGTGTGTGTGTATATATACATATATACATGTTATATAGATAGTCTTACAAATCTAACTGACAAAATATCTACATTGGAAATGTTAAAGCTTTAAAGTCTACAACAAAACTTCTATAGGCTGTGTATGCTCAGAGGAGTAATTTAGCAGCAAGCAAAATAAAAAAAAAACAAGTGCTTTTGCTGTACCCCCATACCTCCCCTTCTAATTTTATATGTATATGTGTATGTATGTATATATATATGTATATACAGTGGATATAAAAAGTGTACACATCCCTGTTAAAATGCTAGGTTTTTGTGATATAAAAAAATGAGACCATAATAAATAATTTCAAAACTTTTCCCACCTTTAATGTGACCTATAACCTGTACAATTCAATTGAAAACAAACAAATCTGTTAGGGGAAGAAATATAAAAAATAGAAAATAAGCTGGTTGCATAAGTGTGCACACCCTTAAACTAATACTTTGTTGAAGCAACTTTTGATTTAATTACAGCATTCAGTCTTCTTCGGTAGGAGTCTATCAGCATGGCACATCTTGACTTGACAATATTTGCTGACTCTTCCTTGCAAAAGTGCTCCAAATCTGTCAGATTGCGATGACTTCTCTTGTCCACAGCCCTCTTCAGGTCATCCCACAGATTTTCTATTGGATTTAGGTTTGGGCTCTTGCTGGGCCATTCCAAACTTTAATTTTCTTCTGGTGAAGCCATTCTTTTGTTGATTTGGTTGTATGCTTGGGGTTGTTGTGTTGAAAGTTGAAATTCCTCTTCATCTTCAGCTTTCTAGCAGATGCCTGTAGGTTTTGGGCCAAAGGTGACTGGTATTTGGAACTGTTCATAATTCCCTCCACCTTGACTAATTCCCGAGTTCCAGCTGATGAAAAGCAACTCCAAAGCATGATGCTCCCATCACCATCTTCACCATTGGGATAGTGTTCTTTTGGTGATGCGAAGTGTTGGTTTTGCACCAAATGTACCTTTTGGAATTGTGACAAAAAGTTCATCCTTGGTCTCATCAAATCATAACACATTTTCCCACATGCTTTAAGGAGACTTGATTTATTATTTTGCAAATTTTAGCCGGGCCAGGATATTTTTCTGTGTAAGAAAAGGCTTCAGTCTTGCAATCCTATGCCATAGGCCAGACATATGGAGAACGCAGGAGATTGTTGTCACATGTAGTACACAACCAGTACTTGCCAGAAATTCCTGCAGCTCCTTCAGTGTTGCTGTAGGTCTTTTGGCAGCCTCCCTGGCCAGTTTTTGTCTTGTCTTTTCATCAATTTTGGAGGAATTCCAATTCTTTGTAACATCACTGTCGTCCCATATTTTCTCCATGTTTTGATGACTGTCTTCACTGTGTTCCATGGTATATCCAATGCAGTGGAAATTTTTTTGTACCCTTCTCCTGACTGATACCTTTCAACAATGAGATCCCCTTGATGCTTTTTTGCTGTAGCAGGCAATGGAGTAAATGTCAGGAAAACCCTACTAGGACAGCCGAACTTTATTTGGGGTTAACCAGAGTCTCTTTAATTGATGGCAGGTGTGTACCCAAGAAGACCGAATGCTGTAATTAAAGCAAAAGGTGCTTCAACAAAGTATTAATTTAAGGGTGTGCACACTTATGTAACCAGCTTATTGTATGATTTTTATTTTTTATATTTTTCCCCTAACAGATTTGTTTGTTTTTTAATTGAATTGCACAAGTTATAGGTCACATTAAAGGTGGGAAAAGTTTTGAAATGATTTATTGTGGTCTCATTTTTTTATATCACAAAAACTTGGCATTTTAACAGGGGTGTGTACACTTTTTATATCCACTGTTTATGTGTGTGTGTGTGTGTGTGTGTGTGTGTGTGTGTGTATGTATATATATATATATATATATATATATATATATATATATATATATATATATGCATATTTACAGTAACTAAGAGATTGCTCAGTCCAGGGGAAAGGTCATATTTCCAACCTGGGGATTGTAGATCTCACACACCTGTCAACCAAAGAGCCCCAATCAAACAGATGTTGATATTTAAGATTTTGCTCAGAATTACCAAAATATATAGATGCACCCCCCCCACACACACAAATATATTCTAATGCAGCAAAATGTTGACAAATAAAATAATGACAAAAAATACCAGCAAGCACTAATGCTGACAACTAAAAATCCTGAACATGCAAAATCAACAAAAAACACAAACCATCCAGACTCCACATTAATCCTATTACAAAAGAAAGACAAGTAGTTTCCTTTTGTGATCAGTTTAAATAAAATCATAAAACAATAAACAAATAAATATAACAAAGAAACCCCCAAAACCCTTAGATATAAATTGTCTGAATAGTGATATTGTTAGGGAAAGGTGTTTTCGAAAGTTAAGTCTGCAGCTGATTTACAGGCTTAATGAGCTGTTTCCTGTGGTCCAGTGGTACAAGGTTTGATTCCTCAGCCACCATTGCCTAAATGTGTGACTCTGAGCAAGTCACTTAACCAGACACTGCTCCTGCACTGAGTCTGAAAAAGGTCCATGTAGATCAGTTCCCTACTCTAAAAAAACAAATAAAATTAAATAAATAAATAAATAAATAAAAGGTGCAGCATTGGGGTTAGGGGCATGAATAGGGTTATGGTTAGCACACATGAGGTGAAGAACTCCTGTAAGGATTAAAAGGATTTAAAGAACATCCTGTCTGTAAGTACAGAGAAGGAATGGAAAATGTGTCACTGAAAAAAAAAAAAAAATATATATACATATAGAGAGAGAGAGAGAGAGCGTAACTTACCAGTTTCATAACAACTTCATTATAACATCATCACACTATTGCTTCTTATGCCTGCATCTGCAGAAAAAGCTGCTGTATGGTTGTATAGTCTACTTCACAACCCTGCTCACTTTCCAAACCCCCTAGCTACTACATCTAGCACTTGTGTCTCTATATATTGACCATTGTGTGAATGATGATGGCTGTGACCATATTAAGTAATACATTTTATGGTGTGTGAAGGAATGTCTGATGCAAAGTGTGATTTGACCATGCACTATTCAGTATAGCCAACAGGTAACACTGCGTGCACCAAATTGTATATCTTTGACTTGTAGGGACTGTCTTCATGGCCTCTAGTTGTGAACTAGCTGCTGTTTCTTTGACACTGCTGCCATGCACCATATATGAGCCCTCCTGCTGTAGTGCTGGGTTGCAGCTACTGGCTGGTCACTGTTTCAGTTGTTACTCATGGAACAAGCAATAGTAGGAGCTACACTACACTAACCATTTCATTAGCCACTGGTTGTGTCAGTGGAAGTCTATACTGACAAATAATAATTTTAAGAAGAATGTAACAAGCCGTAAGCATTCTAAATGCAGTAGCAGAATCATACTGGAGGGTCCCCCCCTGGACTCATCCAAGCAGTTGAAAATGAAAGTTGTGTACTCAAATAAAACTGGATCCAATTCATCATAGTCATTTGCCAGTGCTCTCAGTCTCAAACTTCTGAACTTTGCCCTCTCGTAATGCTCTATACCACCACTAGCCTCAGATCTAGTTTGCCCAGCACCGTACAACTAGACCCTGGAAGGATAACCATTTAAACAGAAATTTGGAGAAAAAGATAACTGGATGTAGGGCAGGGGGGTGGCATTGTATTGGATGAACTAGGATTAAAAGCATCCAGCATTATGATAAGTGCATAACTTCTGTATCCTGTTTCATCCATCCCTCTGATCAAACTAGTGAGACAGAATCCAAAGATTTCTTCTTTCTTGGGCGGCATTGTGACAGGATACCTTTCAGGATAGAAACCCCAAATGCAGATCTGGCCACAGAAATCATATCTAATTTGTAATGTTTGACAAAGGTTTGTAACGCAGACCATTGGTTTTAGCACACATTTCCTCCACTGTAGAATTTCTAGGTAGCCAATGATAATGTGGAATGAGCTTTTGGTTTGGATGGGAGAGACTCTTACTTGCATGGATAAAGATTATACAATCTAACAACCATTTTGATGGAGTTTGTTTAGAAACCTTTTCCCTATCTTACTGGGAGCAAAAGAAATGAGCAACACAGAATCCTTATGATGGATTTGGCTCAGTGTAAACAGAACTGCAGTTGACAGTGAACATCTAATGTGTGTAGTAAGTATACTGCTATATTTGAATGGTTTGGGGAAAATACTGGAAGATGAATGGATTGATTCAGGTTAGATTCTTAGGCTACTTTGCAGACAAAGGATGGATTAGTCCTCCAAGAGACTCTAACTTTGTAGAAGATCAGGTGGAGGACAGTGGATAATAAGGCATGGAGTTCTGGTATTCTGGCAGTAGTAATGGCAACCAAGAAAAGAGCTTTCCGAGATAGATACTTTAATTTGTTGAAGGGACTGGTTCAAAATGGTGGTCTTGTCAAAGCCTCCAAAATGAAATTTAGATCCCATGGAGGGCTTGAGTCCTTTATGAGACTGCAGAAAAGAAATAAGCCTTTGAGGAAGGCCTTGCATAACATTTGAGAAACCATGACAGGGTCTTAATAGCCATAACAGTAGTTGTAGATATTACTTTAATTGTGAAGAAACTTGATCATTGTTCTTATGGGGTTGCCAGGAAGTGTAAGACCTCTGATATGAGAGCAAATAATGGATCTACATTATGTGTAGAAGTACAGAAGGAGAACCTGTTCCACTTGTTGCTATATGCATTCTGAGTAGACTGTTTCTGGAAAGGAGACAGAATATGGACTACCATCTCTGACAAAGAAGAGTTCTTAGCTAATAACTGGAATTGAAGATACTATGCTTGAAGTTGGGAAGGTCTGGATGAGACTGACAGGGCAGATGAAAAATAAGTTCTGGATGCAGATCTAAGAGTCAGAAAGTATTCTCCAGGTGAGACCTTAATAGGGGAAACCAGCCATGCCTGGGTCACAGAGGGGAAATGAGAATTGTAGTTGATTTGCACCACAATATTTTCTGAAGAAACTTTGAGACAAGTAGAAGAGGTGAAAACGTGTGAAAGAGAGCAGAGGACAACTGACAGACTAGAACATCCCAGGATGACTGCCCCTCAGGGGTTAAGAAGGTGAAGTAGCTGCTGCATTTGGTGTTTGTGGGCTGGGAAAAATGTCACATCAAGAAGGTAATGACCAAAGGTTTGCAGCAATGTGTGCCCCAGTGATTGAATAATTGTCGACCAATTGATGGGTTGAGCAACTACTCTTGAGGGATCAGAATAGACCTGCTGAGGTTGTCGGGAAGATTGCTAACTCTTCCCCGGAATTAACATTGCTGCTGGAAAGCAATGCAAATCTGGTGCCCATTCCCATGCCCTCATCGCATCTCTGCAAAGGGGGTAGGATTTGGTTCCTCTCTCCTTGTTGATGAACCAAGCTGCTGGCATTTTATCCATTTAGATCAATATCACTCCCTGGGAAATAGGTCCTGGAATTCCTATAAGTCTAGGAGAACCACTGTCATATTCAGAATGTTGATGTGAAAGGTGGCCTCTGCTTATGCTCAAACTCCTTGGACCATCATCCCTTGAAATGTCCCCATTCCCACCCCAGACAGGAGGTGTCTGTGGTAACTACTGCTGCTGGTGGAGATAAAATGAATGGTTATCCAAAAAGATTTGTTGATATCAGCCACCAGTTCCAATGGCTTTTGCACGATAGTGCTATTCAGTCTGAATGAGATGTATGGTCTGATAGCTGGAACCAGTAAATGGCAGTAGACTTATGTGAAGATGGTCATAAAAGATCATTACCAGAAACTCCACCACTAGTGCTAGTGCACTTAGAATTACATCTGCCCAAGAAGAATGTTGTTACCTTAGAAGAAGCAGCTTTGATCTGATAACTTGCACCATTTCAACTAGAAGACCGCAACCATTACATTTTTTTGTGCTGTGTAGGTGGAGGCATGAGTTTTCAAGACTGATGGATATACCTAGGAAGAGCTATAAAAGTAGTCTCTTCCTGAAAGTAATGATTTAAACTTCCTTGCAGTGGATTTACAAAAAGGGAAATACATGTATTCCTTTGAATCACAGATGGGCTTTGACTACTGCCATTCACTTGGCAAATATGGAGTGAGCTGTTTTGAAAACTAAAGGGCAGGGCTATGAATTGATAGTGGCTGGTTCCCAGACAGAAGTGTAGGTTCATCCGGAAATCTTTCACAATTTTATATGTATATTAGCATCACAGAGGTCTATTAAGCACATCCAGATATCCTTAGACATTGACAGGACCATTTGGACAGTAATCATTCCGAATGGGATCTTTTTTACAAAGTAGTTTAGCCTGCTGAGGTCTAGGATTGGCTTAAGATACTTGCATTTGTAGGGTACAAAAAAGAACGTGGAATAACTTCTTGACCCCCTTTGGGCAGGTGGGACCTCCTAGATGGGTCTTTTTTGAAGATGAAGAGCAATTTCCTTTTAGCTGCTTTGTGTTGTGGGGTTGGATGTTTGGAAGTGGTAAAGTCTGAGAGATGTTAGAGGGAAAAGGGAATGTTATAGTCTGGGGATATTATCTCTCTTACCCATTTGTCTTGTGTGATCACAAGCCATGTATCTTCGGGGAGAGAAAGACTTCAGCGGTGGGCAGTCATATACACCATCAGGGCCACTAGTTCTGTTTTCCATGGAAGGAACTGTAAAACCACAGATTTTTTGGACCACTAAAGGGACAGTCTCTGCTATTACTGGTGCTGTCAAAGGTAGAATCAAAGGCTTGATGGTTCTTCTGATTCCTGTTGAAAGGTCACTGAGGACACTCAAATCTAACTCCCATAGCAGACATTTTGCCTTCCTGTTCACACCACGACAACTACTTTTTCATCATAGGGCCAAACAATAAGGTACAATCAAACAGAGCAAGTCAAAAAATCCAGTCTTTCTCAGCCACTTTTTCTTACAAAGCCATATTTCTCAAATGAGATTGATGCTTTATAAGCTCTCATTTATTCACTAATTTCAATATTGCTGTTTTTGTTCCTGTTCGTTTTCATCTCTCAACACCACATTCTGGTTCAGGTTTAAGGTACTTGGTTTCTTCTAATCAACTCTTTTGCTTTTTCTGTCTCTAAGCATTCTCCTTTAGAACAGTGGAAAATGCCTTATGGGAGAAGTGTCTCTATCTGCTTTTTTGCCAGAAAAATGAGAAGCAGAGATCCCTTCTGTTTGCTGACTCACTTGTCATTGGGTACACTTTTTTAGTTTCTCTTTAGCTTGTTCTGTATCCAAAAACATTTTTGATACAGTAGCTTGAATATCACACCTGCCTTTTGATATTACCTGATTGCTAGGATAAATTTGCTTCTATTCTGCCTAGTACAATCATGTTTCACAAACACTCTGATGGCTCCAATTTTTAATATTTTTCCTTTCTGCCACAGTTTTGTAAGAATCAACTCTTTTTCCTGGTATGATTGTATCTTTACTTATACTGGTCTTGGTGGCTTTCTCATGGCCAGTTTTGTTGCATACTGTCAATGTGCTCTTTCAATTAACAAATCCTTCTGTGGAATACTAGTCCAGTTGCTCATTTGTGCTTTCATAAATAAAATTAATGCAGTTTCCAGTTTCTCTCTGTGCACTCTGTTTTCTAACTACACAATCTCTCAAAACAGATATTCTTGTGAAGTTTTATACTCAGCCAGCCTTTTCTACGGTTCATCCTCTGTTTTTTGCAGTTTTATCAGTTCATATGAATAGCTAATTAAAGCTTTTTCTATTTTTCCAGCCTTTTGTTATGAGTTGATATACTCCTTCAATGTTTCATTTATTTTAAATACCTCTGAGTACATCTGAAGTTATTTTAAGTAACTTAAAGCTTAAACAGGTTTTTTTTTTTTTGCTGAACAGCTGCAGGATTATTCCCAACCAGTGTGTTTTGTCTTTAGCTTTTCTGGTTGATTTTCTTTCAGTTTTCTCAATCTCATCTTTGCTGGCATATAAGTAGTATACTTACTAGTCAGTAACTGAATTTTACTCAGTTTGAAAATATAACTGACTCTTATTTCTCAGTTTCTTTTTTCACACTTGGAGAGCTGAAATTAAGCTTTTCATCAGTGTGTAACCATCTTGGAAGTCCTATTTAGTTATAACAATGGGCAAGAAATATATTAAGACACTAGAGCTGAATTTGTAGACCCTAATACAGTGCCATATTTATTTGTAAATAAGACCTAACCAGAGAATAAGGCCTAGCATGGTTTTCCAGGGTGGTCATGATATAAGCCCTACCACAAAAATAAGCCCCAGTTAAGATTGTCAACAACACACAACAGATGTGTTGAATTATAAAATAATATTATTGACACCCGTTGACTGAAATTATCGTACTCTGCTCACCATTTTTGGACCATTCGGACACCCAGCTTCTTCTCCTTGCAGAAAGGCGTAAGATTCTTTCCTGGGAATCCTCCACAATTCTAACTGTAACCCTAATCATCACTCACACTTGATGGTTGAGGTCATTGGCTCACAAACACTGGCACTGTACTGGTCAAAGTACAGACAACGTGTGTAAAGTGTGCGCACTTGATAACGAATGGCTGTGGTTGTGACTTCTTAACCCTCGCTATTTTGTGTTGCCACTCCAGTCTCATATGTCTTTAATTAACCCCCCCAGGACAAGATGAGTTCAAAAGGAAAGAGCTATTCTGTCGAGTACAAGAAAGGAATCGTGGACGACACCTGGGGAAAGAATCTGATGGCTTTCTGCAAAGAGAAGTTAGATCACCGAATGGTCCAAAAATGGCGTACAGCATATGACAACCTCAGTCAGGTCGACGAGGGAAATGCTAAGAAGTGCAAGTGTGGATCAGGTCAGCAACCATTATTTCCTGAGCTGGAAGACATCATCTGTGAATGGATTGCTAACAGGAGATTAAAGGATTTGGTTGTGCGCAGGGCTGATAGTCAAGCATTTACCCTTGCAATGGCACCACAGTTAGAAATATCCCCAGAAGAATGCAAAGCATCACAACATTGGCTGGATAGCTTTCTTCAGCGATATGAACTGTCTCTAAGAAGATCAACAACACTGTTCAAGCTGGAAGATACTGAAGTTATTAAACGTGCATTTGCATTCAAGTCCGTTGTTGATGGTATTGACTTTTCTAAATACCAACTCTCCAACATGATTGCTATGGATGAAACTACAGTGTTTATGGGCCAAGGATCTCAAGCAACAATTGCTCAGAGGGATGCCTCATCAATCTACATTTCCTCCACTGGTTATAAGAGTGCACGTGTTACCTGTATTTTGGCAATTTATCTAGATGGAAAGAAAACCCCACCTCTAATCATTAGTAAGGGCAAGAAAGATAAGACTGAATGTGTTTCAGGCATTTACATTCTTGAAACCAAAAAAGCCTGGTGCACACAAGCAGTTATAAGGACGTGGGTCGATGCAATGCTGCCACTTGTTTTGCAAGGTGGTAAAAGAGGTCTGCTAGTCTGGGATCCAGCCAGCACTCACAGCTGTAAAGACATGAAGAAATTCCTTGCGCAGAGAAGAATAAATCAAATAAGGATTCCCGCAGGAATGACTGCCTATCTGCAGACTCTTGATATTGCAATAAACAAGCCATTCAAGGACCATTTGCGCATGGAATGTAATGACTACATTGAAAATAGAATGGAGAAAAATCAGCATGGAAACTTTGTGAAGCCTAGCCTGCAAGAGGGCGTGACTTGGGTGAAAAATTCATGGGATAAAATCACTGACAGCTGTGTTGCCAGTGCACTACGAGCAGGGGACAAGCAATGCTCATTTAAGGAGAGGTCTATTGCTAGGCATG
Organism: Protopterus annectens; assembly: GCF_019279795.1. Taxonomy (NCBI): domain Eukaryota; kingdom Metazoa; phylum Chordata; order Ceratodontiformes; family Protopteridae; genus Protopterus; species Protopterus annectens. The sequence goes on from NC_056732.1 coordinate 726,476,756, forward strand.
ACAAATTGGGGCCAATGGTTCTACAAGAAATGGAGTCACAAGAAATTCAGGCCAGAATTCGGAGGTTGGAGACTTATGTCAATGTTCCAGAAGAAGATGACATGACTGTATTTAAATAACTTTTCCGTTATCAGGGCAACAGAATGGATTGCTTCTGCTTTCAGTTTTATTGCCCTCCTCCAATATACATGTAATGAGATTTTACTGCACTTTCTGTTAAGCATGAAATATTGCACTGTGAAAGCCAAGGTGTAGATATTCTGAAGTTGAAATGTTTGTTGCACTGTTTATGTAGAATTCTCACACAACTGTTAACATGTTACTTAGAGCTGTTGCCAAATAACAGAAAAGTACCAAATAAATGTCAGTTTGTGTACATGAATAAATGTCGATTTTTCTACATGAATAAATGAATAAATGTAAATTGTTGTACAGGGGGGGTGGGGGGTGGGGGATAAATAAGGCATCCCTGATAATAAGCCCTAATGCATATTTCGTCGGGGGAAAGAGTATAAGACCCGGTCTTATTTTCGGGGAAATATGGTAGCTACATAATAAATGTACTTTTCAGTGAAAAATGAATCTTCTGGTGGAAGATGAGTCTTCCCTGTCATATTTGGATATAAATATAAAATTATGCTCCTTAAAATGCTTTTTTATAAGACAACTCAGACAGACGGACCTTTTCATTTAGCTTAAAAGGCTAAGTCCAGTATAATAAATTTATCTTGGATTAAAAATGCTCCAGAATAAGAAGGAAATGGGGGGGGGGGATTATTACCTACTTTGCACCATTATACCACTATACAGTTATGTTTCAGTATTTGAGGAAGACTACTAGTGCTTTTGTTTGCTGCCATTTAATAATGGCACTAAAGTTATGATATTCACTGCCATGTTTGAATAAGTAAATATAATAATATGATTTCATTTGAGTAAACAGTGCAAACAAATATACTTTCCCTGTTCAACTGAAAAGATTTTCTTACATATAACTTTTCTTCAGTCTGTCTGCTCTAGGCAATTGTGATCTAGTGTACTACTGGACAGAACTTTAACATTTACTGACTGCTGGTAAGCATGAGTGAGTTAACTAACCATACCACACAACAGAGTGCAAACCAAGAAGTAACCAGATTATTGTTGTTAGGGACAAAGATAACAGTATGGGAAACGTTACATTTAAGATCGTAGTCCAAAGTTTTGAATATCCATGCAACAGAGGCAACAGTGGGCACACTTCTCTAGTGCCACTAGTGTCATAAGTTGTTTTAAAACAAGATACTTGCATTCTGTGAGTTGTAGAGTACTCCATTTCACCTTATGAAGCTCTCCAGTAAAGGCATACTCTTGACTGAATACTACTTAAAGGTATATTCTATGGAGTCAAATACCTTTTATCTAAAAAGGCTGCTGCATACAATACACTATGATTATTGTCTAGCCTCTGAATATTAAGCTAAATATGGTTGAACTCTTGCCCACATGTCTACACTTGACAACCCCATGTTGTTGCTATCTTGTAAGGTATGGTACCAGTGACTCCAGTGTATGAACTAAAATTTTAGCTAGTTTCCTATTCTGCAATGCTGCTATGGAGATGATATGATAGTAACCTGCAATAACATTTTTTTCCTTGGCTTAGGGATAAGAATGACCTCCATCAACCTAGAAGAACCAGAGAGCATTTCAACCATCTCTGCACCACAGTATAGTTCTAACAAAGTCTGCAACAGCTGATGCTTATATACCATATCAAAGTCAGTGATGGTGTAATCAGGGTCTGGAGCTTTAGTAACTCCCAGTTTCTCCAATTGGCCATTCTAATCTGGCAATGTCAGCTGGCTTCATCATAACTAATATAAGCTGTTCAAAGAAAGAATCCATTTTATAAACCTCAAAATCCCTAAAACTGATAGTGGCTTTCTAATATTTACTTACCAAAATCTGTTTAATGGCCTGTGGATCTAGTTAGTAGCCTTGCCTCTATCTCCCATTACAGTTGGAATAGCAAAAATTTTCCATCACTTCAAAAAAGAGAAAGGAAAGCAAACAAAAGAAAAGAGAAATACATAAGATGGCAAAGAATGATGAAAAACAGTAAAACTCCAGAATGAATTATCATGAAAAAAGCAAGAAGAAAATGTAAAAAATATAAATGGTATTTAAATGCAAAAAAGTTAACAGTGAGAGCTTTTGTCATTTTGTCTATATAGACCTCAACTTCATCAAGCCCAGTGATTTTGTTGTGCCCCCTGCATCCAACTATTTCAACATTTGAGAGGCTGTATGAAGATAAGTTTAGATCTGCTGAATAATAAACCAAGAAACAAATTGTTTTCAATGTATCTTCTACAAAGAGATACAGAGAAATGTATCAAGAAGGCTGGCAAGGGGGAAGACTTGCCCTTATGGACACGGCTGATTATGAGTAAAAAGATTCCCATACTACTTAGGGATGAAAAATTTCATTTGAGGGTCAACAAGTCTAGAGAAGATACATCATACAGATATATTAATATGGCAGTAACCAATCTGTGGGAAATACGTTTATCGGGTAGAAGAAAGAAGTAATTTACTAATAATGTTTGGAGTGCTCAAAGTGCGCAAAAATAAATTTGATCCACATGTGAAGCCACATGTGGCAGGAGGGGGCTCTAAAACAGAGCAATTAAGTATTTATTTAGAAAATAAATTAAAACCTGTGGTTATGCTTGCTGATTCATCCATCAGAGATTCTAGACACTTTGAGAAAACTGTAGACAGTGAAATTAATAATAGTGAATTATTGGTTACAGTGGATATAAATATTTATTCACTGTAATTCCATATTATATTGGCATAGAATGGGTAAATATTGAATTAGGTGTACAGTCTCATGCACACAAACATCTTAGGGTCATCTTTGAACCTTTAGATACAGTTTTGAATAATAATTGTTCTATTTATTTAAAAGATTTTTGTCATCAGATTAGCGGGGTCACAATGGGTGCTGCTGTGATACTCAGTTATGCAAATTTGGTTTCAACTCACTGGGAAAATGAGTTTGTTTATAGTTACAATGGCTACCAATAGATTCAGTGTTGGTTACATTTTACTGATGATATTTTTTTTTTCATTTAGAACTCTGATGAATGTTTCCTGGGTTTGTTTTCTTAACTATTTAAACAATTTACCTTTTTAAAATATTTTATTCAATAAACAAGAATAGTCAAAATATAAGCCCTAAGTATGTAATAAAGCAATCCTTACCCATGATGACTGTCGTGCATATCCATAACAACAAAACTGGCTAAGTTTAAAAAGTATAAATGGAGATATATAACTATTCCTTATCTTAGAAAAAGACAAACTTGGTACATTGGCTACAATCTCATTATCACACAATTCTTGAAACCACCCCCCCAATAAATGCTCCCACCTATATAACCAAAAAATTATAAATTTCATTCCCACCCAAAAAATTACAACTCCCCCAGCAACTAAGCTCCACCAGCATAAGTGAGGTAAAGGAGGAATGCAACAGTAATAATAGATATGAGCTTAGATAGAAACAAGTAGTCTATCAATAATTGTATATAAGCATTCCCATCCTTAGCTATAGACATCTCCATCCCCTATGACTGTCCTTTCTTACATACACTGACTCACATAGTTGGCCATATATAACTCCCAGTGTATCCATCTCTCTATTAACCTCTTCTCAGACTTGTCTTTCATGCCCAGTTCAAAAAACGTAAACTCCCTCCATTACAGTAACAATATCCCGAACTGATGGAGGACCTGCTCTTCCACTTTCTAGTAGTTGCTTTTTTGCCACCAGCATGATTATAGTCAAGATCTATTTCATCCTACCTCTCTTCCCATCTTCCCATGGGTCCTACCTTAGAAAGTAAAGGCTTTTCAATAGAACTGTCTGATATCCTTGAATTTTATGCACAAGCTTGTTAAGTCCCATTTAAAAATTTCAGGTTCAGCACAGTTCCAAAAAAAATATGCAACTAGTCACCTATATTTTCTGGCTGACATCTCCAGCACCAAGCCTTAACCATAACATAAATCCTCCTAATTCTACTTGGGGTATAAAAATATTTATGTAAACACTGTCAACCAAAAATCTGAAATTTTCTGGATCTCACTGCTTCCCTGACAACAGCCAGATATTATTCCCCTTGCGCTGGTTAATCTGCTTTTCTAGTGTCACCTCCCACCCATTTTTATATTCCTTAACCTATCTTTGCCATCCTCTTGCAACACCCCATACAACTTTACTATCTGTTGGTTTTCCCCTAAAATCTCCTCATTCAAGGCTTTCAACAAAATAACCAATTGGGGTCAGTCCACTTAAGTTACCCTTCTGTAGGTCAAGCTCTCAGTTTTTTGAGCCAAAATCTCATAAGATCTCTTCAGATGTGAGGCAGTTGAAATGCCCTCATAGTCACAGTCCATGGTTTAACATACCCATTGCCGAGTACCAGTACCTGATCCCAAAATCTCAACTTAGTCCCATCTGTTCTCCATCTCCAGGCTGCTGTTTTTTGCTGCCTTTCAACTTTCTTCCCCCGGTAGGCAAAATATCAACTAAACAATGTCTGAGATTAGGCTTTCTCCGCATCTTAACAGTTTTGTGTTCATTATTATTAACACTGAGTCGTGAAACTTCTCTTGCTTCACTCCCCACTAAAAAAAGTCTTTACCATATCTTTGCACCTGATCCAAACATGTTTCTCTTTCAACATTTCTTTTTGAATAGCCTTATAGCTAATCATATGCCATTGTTCCAATTTCATCCAATGAATTGCTCCAACTAAGTCATTAAATAAGGGGCCCCTAGAATACCCAAATCTTTTCCTGTTTCTATTTTTCCCATGTAAACCTAGCTGGATTAGTACCCCAGAAAAAGGACCTCATCCAGTTATTTAACATACCTAAGGTCTTAGCATCTATTGAGCTCTAAAAGACTTGGTCAGTATATAATACATGGGGAATAACATGCATTGGTCATATTCCAGGTTTAACATTTTAAATCCAGATTATGTTTAACCTTCTGCAATACAGCTTTAAGTGAAAAGACAATGGAATCCTATATTTTGTTGGCAAGCCAGACCCCCTAATTACTTTAACTTTGTAGGACAGATATCTGCACACTCCTTTCCCATGGGGTCTGCCCCTTGCAGGTTTAATTTCAAAACCCTTGTTTTACCTAGATTGATCATATAATTAACTAAGCCACTATTAATTGGAAGACCTCCTGCATATCCTTCCCAGGTTCCCTAAAGTCAACAAAATGTGATCTGCATATGCAGCCAGTTTCAATTCATTTATACACCCTTTCTAACCCTTAATCCCCAATTATCTGATAGTTTCCATCAGATGTTCCAGGAAGACTGCAAAAAGCAAGGGGAACAAGGAACATTCCTGCCTAGTGCCCTTAGTCAATGGAAATTCTTGTGACCCTCCCCTCAACAATTTTGACAGAGGCTGTTAAGCCATCAAAAACATTTATCAGCAAATCAGTAAGCTGTTTCAGTATGCCCATGACACTCAGGACTACAGAGAGGAAGTTCCACTTAGCTCTATCAAAAGCTTTTTCAGCAGCCAGGCTCACAGCCACCAGAGGTTCTCCTTGTTGTGTGCATCCTGAATTACTATTAAAGTATAAAAATATTGTCAAAGATTTTCAGCCCCATCAAAAACCCAGTTTGATCTAAATGGATTATACACAGCATTATTTTGGCTAAGAGATTACCCATCACAGCCATGAAACTCTTTTAGTTGTGGTTCAATAAAGTTATAGGTCTGTAAGACCCTGAGTGGGTTAAATTCTTCCTTGCCTTTGGAATAATCACAATAATTCCCTTTTTCCAGGAAAGTGAGATAACACCTTCCTCTAGTATTCTGCTCATCATGTTAACCCTCAGTTCAACTAATCTATGGTCTCTCCAACCTCCACAGCTCCACTGGCAATCCATACAGACGTGGCAAATTCTGTGCTTTCTGCTTACCCATTATGTCAGTGATTTCTTCAGTTGTAATTCCTTTAACTCCTTTTGTGCATTTTAAGATATTGAGTGTATTCATACTTTACTTAGCCACTTCAGGATGTATTGTTCCATATTGTCTTTCTTTTTTTCATCTTATACAGTTGTTCATAAAACTCCTTAAGTACCTTCAAAATGTTCAGTTTTATAACTCTTTCTCCTGTCCTGCAATGTACTATCAAAGAGGTATTTCTATCAAGTCTATATTATATCCTCGAAAAGTCAGTTCAGTGAATGGCATTTACATCGAAAATGCCATTCAGTGAACTCCTCTTGTGTGGGTCACCCCCTGCTAATTATATATATCAACTCCGAGATTGCACTACAGTGAGTAAAATGTCATTTTTCCGATCTTCACTCATAGATTCATAGGTTCATAGGTTCATACTAGGCTATCTGCCCTAGGGCATTTATAAGCCTAGCCAGAGTATGTTTGGCTTTCGCCACCCATTTTAAATTAATTTTGCTATGCCCTTTTTCGAGGTTGGTATACTGTGCCTCTGTCTAACAGTGACACAGAAGTGATACCCGGGATAAACCTACATTCTCCCATCCACTCATCAAGATTCCTCTTGAAGAGAGTCAATGAGGGACTCTGCCTAACCTGGACTGGGATTTTATTCCAGAGTGAAGGGATTCTGAGTTATGAATCTGTCCCTCCAGCATGTCCTATTTATTTCAGAGCTGAGGTTCAAGTCTCTCGAGCGCGTAGCTCGATGGGATTTGGATTTTTTGAGGTGCAGCATGTCCCTTAATTAAAACTCTACCGCAATCTCACTATGAACAGTTCGCTGAATGGCATTTTCGATGTAAATGTCGTTCACTGAACTGAATTTTCAAAGATATTTGGCGTCCCACAAAGCTCAGTCCTGGGACCTCTCTTGTTCGGTATATATTTCTCGGAGGTACAGGCCAACATGGAAGGACTGTGGCTGACCAAGTTCGCAGATGACTGCAAACTGGGCGCCATAATTGACTCTCCAGCCGACACAAGCATCCTCCAAAAGGGCCTCATAGAAACAGACAACTGGTGCCAGAGCCATGGCCTCAAGCTAAACACCAAAAAGTGTATAGTCATCCTCTTTGGCAAAAAGAAAGTGCCCACAAATTACCACATAGGTGGTAATCCATTAAGTACAGAAGAAGTAATTAGGGACCCGGGGACCCAAGTTGATAGCAATCTCTCATTTGACAACCACGTGGCCAAAGTGGTTAGAAAAACATTTTATATAGCCCACCTAATCATGAAGGGATTCACATCTAGATCAGGGGAGGTCATTGTGCCTCTTTACTCATCCCTCATCAGGCCCATAATTGAGTACAATGCCCCTTTTGGGATGTACCTTACCAGACACCTGCAGCAACTGGAAAGACCCCAAAAGTACCTCACCAAGAGGATCAAAGGGCTCAAACAGATGCCATATGCTGCCCGGTTAAAGAAACTCCAGCTCTACTCAGTGGCATACCGCATGCTCAGAGGCAATCTGTGCCTGACATATAAAGCCATGTACAACCCGGAATTAATGGACATGCTGTACCTCAGAAAATCCAGATCCCATCAAGCTACGTGCTCGAGAGACTTGAACCTCAGCACTGAAATAAATAGGACATGCTGGAGGGACAGATTTATAACCCAGAGGCTCCCTTCACTCTGGAATAAAATCCCAGTCCAGGTTAGGCAGAGTCCCTCATTGACTCTCTTCAAGAGGAATCTTGATGAGTGGATGGGAGGTCGTAGGTTTACCCCTGGTATCACTTTTGTGTCACTGTTAGACAGAGGCACAGTATACTAACCTCGAAAAAGGGCATAGCAAAATTAATTTAAAATGGGTGGCGAAAGCCAAACACACTCTGGCTAGGCTTATAAATGCCCTAGGGCAGATAGTCTAGTATGAACCTATGAACCTATGAACCTATATGATATAGACCCATTTCTATTAACGTGCTGCCACATTAGTCTGCCCTTGAATGCCCTAAGTGCCAGAGCAGAATACGTGTAAAACAAGTCTGTCCCTGCATATACATTTTCTCATCTTTTTGATGCTGCAAGTGCCTTGAGATTTCTTTCATTCTCTCCTCTTCCTTCTGGTCTCTGTACTTTCCTTCCTCTGCAACTCTTTCAACTCCTCCATTAAACTTGTCTGCCTTTTTGTTGTCTCCTATATTCATAGCTTTCCTCTGTTTTATATTTTGAATTAAAGTTTAACCTTTGACCTGTCTTATTCTTCCACTGTGACTTCCTTCATACCCTCCAGTTCCTTCAAGAGCAGTTCCTTAACCCACTCATTAAACTTCTGTCATTTAACCTAAACACAGGGAAACAACAATATCTATCATAGGACTACTTTTGTCCAAGGCTAATATTGAGGCTGAGATAAGCATGATTCGAGAACATCATCAGTGTAACAGAAACATCCTGTACCAGGTGCAACTGTACCCCTTTAACAAATCCTTTACCTAGTCTGGACCATCTTATGCAATGCTGAGAGTAATAAGTATAAGCCATTGATCCTGTCCCATCCATTGTTTCCCATACATCTCCCAGTCCAAACATACATAGGAAAGCCTGATGTGATTTCTTTCTATCACCTGGATCCTGCCTTTACTCTGAGCACTTCAGAATCCTGAGAAATCCTATTCCAGTGCCTCATCACTAGCAAAACTCCTTCCTGAAATTGAATCAGCTCCAGTAAAAGCTGTCTAAAAAGTCACTTTTGAGTTAGGTGGAAGACCGATACCATTGTTATCTTATACCCAAACTGTAAACCCTTCATGGCTGCTAAAAATCCAGTGTTATCCTCCAAGACTGCTGTAACCTGTAATTGTGTTAGCCAATTCTTTATTACTGCCACCCCCTTCTTCAGCCCGCATAACTCAAATTAACAATCCATGAATATCCTTTCCATGATAACCTCAGATGGTCAGCTTGATACATCTCTTGCATCAACACTGTATGTTGAACCTTTCATTTTAACACATCAAACAGTCTATCACTTTTTACAGGATTTAAGAACTCATTGATGTTCCAGCTAAGAATTCTTAAATTTGAACTTCTCATAACCTAAACAGGCTACTGTTCTGTGGTACGTCTTATCCTCAAGCAACATTTTCACCACTCTGCCAATGCAATCCTGCCAAAATCTACCTTTACCTCTGGAGCATATCTGTTCTGTATACCCTCTCACATTCTCACTGCACTGTGCTTATAGCCCACTGGAATCCATTTTCTTCTTGAGTATATTGCTTTCTCATCATTATATCTCCTTCCCAACTATGTGTTGTATTTTCTTTGACATTTGGCTTCTAAAACCTCTGTACAAACTAACAAAAATTAAACCCATTAAAAACTGCTCTAACTATATACATAATTTCTTCTGAGGTGGAAGCATCTGCTTATTATTCGGCACCAACCCTATGCCTTGCTTCCATCTCAAAAGAAAGTGATCGCTACACCTGTAGCATCAGAGACATAGTGGTTTTTAGCCTCCCCCATCCCTATATGCAGGCTGTACCATCTGCTTCACTGATCTACAACACTCATGTAAAGTCCAATCATTCCTTTTTAGTGTAAACAGTTTAACAGATGACTCCAATGAGTATGAAACTCATTAACTTCCTATGGTTTGTGTACCTTCACAATCATTAAATCATTAAATGTAAAAAGCACATAACTATCTGTTCCACGTGGCACAAAAAAAAAAAAAAAAAAACAGCAACCATGTTAACATACTAACAGCTGTTGAAAACAAATATACAAGATACACAAACAGAACCTACCTCTGAATGGAGCATACCACATGCCATGGGGATATCTTTTGGCTGCTCCCATTAGGGGTCCTCACAGTGGATCATCCGTTTCCATTTTTTCCTGTCCTCTGCATCTTGCTCTGTCACACCAGCCACCTACATGTCCTCTCTCACCACATCCATAATCCTTATCTTAGGCCTCCCTCATTTCCTCTTAGCTGGCAGCACCATCCTTAGCATCCTTCAACTAATATACCCAGAATCTCTCCTCAGCACATGTCCAAACCAATGCAATCTTGCCTCTCTGGCTTTGTCTCCAAACCATCCATCCTCAGCTGACCCTCTAATATACTCATTTCTAATCCTGTCCATCCTTGTCACACCCAGTGCAAATCTTAACATCTTTAACTCTGCCACCTCCAGCTCTGACTCCTGTCTTTTCATCAGTGCCACTGTCTCCAACCCATATAACATAGCTGTTTCATTACCATCTTGTAGACCTTCCCTTTCACTCTTACTGGTACTTGTCTATCACAAATCACTCCTGACAGTCTTCTCCACCCACTCCACCCTGCCTGTACTCTCTTCTTCACCTCTCTTCTACACTCATCATTACTCTGAACTGTTGATCCCAAGTATTTAAACTCATCCACCTTCGGCAGCTCTTCTCCCTGCATCCTCACCATTCCTCTATCCTCCCTCTCATTCACACACATGTATTCTGTCTTAGTCCTGATGACCTTCATTCCTTTCCTTTCCAGAGTATATCCCCACCTCTCCAGGGTCTCTTCAACCTGTTCCCTATTCTCACTACAAATCACAATGTCATCTGCAAACATCATAGTCTATGTGGACTCCTGTCTGATCTCGTCTGTTGACCTGTCCATCACCATTGCAAATAAGAAAGGACACAGAGCTGATCCTTGATATAATCCCACCTCCACCTTGAAGACATCTGTCACTCCTATTCCAGATCTCACCACTGCCATCATACATATCCTGTACCACTCTTACGTACTTCTCTGTCACTCCCAACTTCCTCATACAATACCATAACACCTCTCTAGGCACCCTGTCATATGCTTTCTCTAAGTCCAAAAAAGACACAATGCAACTCCTTCTGACCTTCTCTATACTTCTTCATCAACACCCTCAGAGCAAACATTGCATCTGTAGTGCTCTTTCCTGGCATGAAACTGTACTACTGCTCACTAATCATCACCTCCCTTTTTAACCTAGTTTCCACTACTCTTTCCCATAACTCCATGCTGCGGCTGATCAATTTTATCCCTCTGTTGTTACTACATCTCTTCACATCACCCTTATTCTTAAAAATCAGTACCAATACACTTCTTCTCCACTCCTCAGGCAACCTCTCACTTTCCAAGATTTCATTAAACAATATGGTTAAAAACTCCACTGCTATCTCTCCTAAACACCTCCATGCTTCCACAACTATGTCACCTGGACCAACAACCTTTCCATTCTTCATCTACTTCATATCTCTCATTACTTCCTCCTTGCTAATCTGTTGCACTTTCTGATTCTCTATCCCCACATCATCTAATCCTTCTCTCTCTCTCTCTCTCTCTCTCTCTCTCATTCTCTTCATTCATCAGCCCCTCAAAATAGTCTTTCCATGTGCTCAACACATTCTCCTCGCTAGTAAGTACGTTTCCCTTGTTATCCTTTATCACCCTAACCTGCTGCACATCTTTCCCAGCTTGGTTACTCTATCTAGTCAATCACTACAGGTCCTTTTCTCCCACCTTAGTGTTCATCCTTTCAAACAACTCTCCATACCCCTTATCCTTAGCCTTCACCACCTCTCTTTTCACCATGTGCCTCATCTCCTTGTACTCCTGTCTACTTTCTTCATCTCTCTGACAATCCCACTTCTTCTTCATCAACCTCTTTCTCTATATACTCTCCTGTACTTCCTCATTTCACCGCCAGGTTTCCTTGTCCTCCTTCCTCTGTCTAAATGTCATACCAAGCACCTTTCTATGTCTTCCTTACCACCTCTGCTGCCCAGCTATCTGGTAAGTTTTTAATGCCATCCAGTGCCTGTCTTAACTCTTCCCTGAACTCCATCTTAGATTTTCCTTTTTGGATACAGGGGTAAATTAAACCTAGTGGTGATCAAGCAGCATTGCTCTGTTTCTGAAAGAGAAGTAAAACTGGAGCCTTGACACAATCAGCTGAGATATACCAAATGCTAATTAATTTGGTAAAGATTATATCAAACATCTCAGAGTCTTACCACTTGTCAGACTATTTTTAGGTAGCTAAAAAAGAGAAATAAAGTGATAGCTTGTAGTAATAGGTATACTGTATCATGCAAACTTAAGTGCAAATAATACAGCTGTCACCAACCAAGAAAAATAATAAAGAAACCAATCAACATGCAATTCTATAGCTGTAACGTTTTAGTTTAGATAGTCAAAGTGTTGAAAATTTGTTAAAGTCCAGACATGGTCCCAGACCACATGGCAGATAAGGAAAAAAGAGAGGTGCCTTGAAACACTTCAACAGATTGAGTTTAGTCACATTCATCTGTTGTCCACAGTCTTTCCCTTTGTCACATGTACCTGGAGCAAGTCCACCTTCTATTTTAGCACTGAGTATCTTTTGAAAAAGGGAAACAATGTTAACATATACACAGTCAAGACTGTTGTTAATCTTTCCCCTGCAAATCCACTGACCGAGTCTGCTTGTCACAACCACTTTTACTCCCCCCATTGTCCAAAGCCTTCTGGGCCTCATCTGGATCTTCATATGATCAGGCATCCCTGATGAACATAAGTTTTCTTGACAGGGAAAAATGTGTCCCTCCTGTATGTGGTTGCAGCTGAAAAATCCAACTCCACAAATATTCATGTGGCACTTGAAAAGAGTTTCTTTCAGGGTACAAAAGTTTGGAAAGCAACATTTCCTTCAGGTAAAATGTAGAGAATCTTACAGAATTAGTCATGCCTTAATAATTACATTTTGTTGTGGGGTCCAGATTGTCTGGTGTTCTCTTTCCAAAAGGATGTTGGCTTCTGGGAGCAGTGCCCATTCAGTGATCTTGGCTCACATAAACACACTACAGTCCTTTATTTTAAAGCCCTCATGGTCATCTCATAACCTAAGATTTTTCCATTTTGGACAATCGTCTTAAGTCAATGAAGGTAGCAGCCATTATGTTAAGTCTAGCATCTGCTGCATCCATTTTAGCCTTTAGCAGCTTGTTTTCTCAGGTGAGAGACTGTATAACATCTATATGCTCGCTGGCAGCTGCTGCTATCTCTTTAACCTGTGAGTCAGTTTTCTGCATATAATTATCTATAATAGTATTCATTTTCTGTTGTTGTTTGTCTTTCGGCTTTTCCGGGTAAGGGGTCGCCACAGCAGAACTCTGGTCCGCTAATGATTGGCAGTAGATTTTTATGAAACACCGAGGTGCCAGCTCGATGCCCAACCTTCAATGAAGGCACGCCCATATACGCACGCATGTCTTTCGAACGCTACCCAACCGTGGGGAGGACATGCAGACTCCACACAGAAGGCACTCCCAAGCCCAGCCGAGAATCAAATGGGAGAACCTCTTGCTGTGAGGTAACAACGCTACCGCTGTGCCAAATTTTCTGTATCTCCTGAAAATGGTGTTGAGTGTAACTTCAGATTCAGAGGGCATCTCCTTCTGTCCTTGGTTCTTCATCACAGATGCCATCATGCAGCTTCTGGCACTTCATGTATCTTCCTTTGGCAGCAGAAAGCAGCTTCTCCTTTACTTCCAGTCATATGCAATCAGGACTAACACCACTAATTACACATTTTAAGCTTATCCAGCTATAGTCACAGACCACTGAGAACATTAACTGGTCACAAATCATTCCAATTACACTTTTATGCACTCAAATGGCAGGAGCTCAAATTCCCATCTACTAACTTGCTACTGCCATACTGGAAGTCTTGATTCAACTTCATTTTTAAATTTTTCACCAAGTATAAGTAACACATCTATTTCTTTGTCAGAACTGACTATATATAAAAAAAACATATTCCCTAGCTACAAGAGTTAACCTTATAAACATACCTAGCAATAATTTATTATATGTTGATAGTATGCATCTCATGAGTTTAAAATGGGCTGTTGGGACTGGACAGGCAACTGCACTATCAGTTTAACTAGTGATATGGATGTGGTGAAAGATGAATTAAAATTAGGAAAGATGGATTTTTATGCTGACGGTACTCAGAGAAAGTAATTATGTAAAGCATTAAAGAGGCAAAAAATAATGATAGTACGATTAAGAGTGATATTAACATAAAAAATTGTATAGATTTCACATTTCCCATGGCAGTTAAACATTCAGTGAATGCCAGTGAAAGCAAGGCTATTTTTAACAACAGCTGGAGGATCTTAAAATCTCTGGGTAACTTTGTTAGTAAAGTGGCAGACAAGCCACGATTTAAAAATAAAATATGTTTTTCAGTTAAAATTGTCAAAAAAGCCATATCTATTGGTGATAACACTGTATCCAATGTAGATTTGTGGCACAAATTCCTTTTTATTATAATCCCAAGCATGGTAAGACTTTTGGTTCGCCGAGTTATTTTAAACGCAGAAGTGATTTTATTGTATATACTGCTGAAGACAGTGGCTGTGGGGTATTTTATTTTGGTGAAACTACGAGTGTTACAGAGACACATCTATGAACATAACCTTGATATTCAGAAAAAGAAAACGTTCAATGCCTTATTAAACAAACCATGGAATGCACATCATACAAAAGATTTTTGTTTGACAAGATGGATACACAGATGAAAGACACTGAGGTGATAATAAAGAAAGCAACTTAAAAAACAAATAATTTTATTGGTAAGTGCTTTTAGATGTCACTAAACACTCAGGGGTTAATGGTGTAAAGTTTGAATATGTTTTAAGGGTTCCCATTCAGAAGCCTGAAAGATCATAAGCCTGAAAATCAAAATCCTGAAACCAAAAGCCTGAAAATTCAGAATCCTGAAAACTCAAAATCCTGAAAGCCCAAAATCCTGAAAGACCAAAATCCTGAAACTCAAAATCCTGAAAACACAAAATAGACATACTGATGTCATTGTGGCTTTGCTATTGTTAGCCCTGTGGTGTTAGGTCATGCGTTGGGGTCAGGTAAGTGTTGGTTTTATTTTAGGGTTAGGGGTTTAAGTGAGTTAGGGTTAGGGCACAGGTTAGGCATGTATGCAATAGTGACAAATATTGGGGTTAGTTTAAGTGAGTTAGGTTTAGGGGTCAGGTGAGTGTGCGATAGTGACGGACCTTAGGGTTAGGGTTAGGGTCAGGGTCAGTTGGTAGATATTAGTGTCTTTATAGTGACATATTAGCATTATTTGTGTTTTCAGGATTTTGAGTTTCAGGATTTTGGTCTTTCAGGATTTTGGGCTTTCAGGATTTTGAGTTTTCAGGATTCTGAATTTTCAGGCTTTTGGTTTCAGGATTTTGATTTTCAGGCTTATGATGTTTCAGGCTTCTGAATGGGAACCGTTTTAAGAGCTAGAGTATTGAAGAACATGTAAATTAATGTGGTATTGTTTCTACGGTTTGCATTGCTCTTTTAAGGCGTGTGAGCAACAAGTCTCACAATTACTATTGTGAGTTGTCTGATTGCGTGTTATTGATATAAACATACTTCTGTTTTTCCAAATGATTAACAGTCTGATGAAGTTGAAGTCTGTACACACAATGATGCTTGCTGTTACGGTCATCTTATTGTTGCATTTAAATTGAATTTTCATTTTTTATAGTTAAGCATTGCTTTTTTTTCCATGGTGATTTTTTTTTTTTTTGGCTCCGTCAATATGTTTCTTAGTTTAGAAAACAACAGTTTGGGAGTAATACTCCATTTAGTCCAACAAAGCAGTTTAACATGTTCTAACCTGAACACTGAAATGTATTAATTTCATCTACTTTCTCAGCGCATTGATTTGTAACACTAAGATTCTGCTTGCCCCACTCCCTAAAGTATATTGTTTTTTAAGGCCATTGTTTTAACATTCTGCTCTTGCATTGTCTCCAGTTCTGATAACTCTTCTTCTTTATACAACTGACCATTGCTCTGAAGCTTGCCTTAATTCCCAACATGAAAAATTAGACTGCTAATTCAGCACTTCATCCTTTTAAAACCAAATGATAACTGATCGAACTTTTAATAGCAAGTCCAATTTTCATTGCTGTGGCCTGTTTTATTTATTTATTTTATTTATTTATTTATTATTTGTTGGCCGGGCTGCTCCAACTGGATATATGTCCATTTTCAGTGGAGGCTTGTGGAGAAAAGCTCCACAAATCAGAATAGTATTTACAAAACACAGGTACATTACAAAGTTTTGGCAATCATTACATTTCATTGCATTTTAGCTTATGAGTAAGAAAAAGCAATCCGATTATATAACAAGTATGGATATACATACAAAAATATGTAAAAAAGAACACTATTAAACTGTAAAGTCAAGCACACATTATTGTTAATAAAAGATTAACTAGCTTATGCAGGTATGAAGATTAGTGTCTGGAGACAAGTGAGGTAGTTAGTCCGGGTTAACACAGGGGCATAACCAATGTGATTTAAGGTATGGTTTAAATTTGGTTTTAAATAGGGTAACTGAGGATAGGGAGGTTAAGTGATTGGGGAGGGTGTTCCAGGTTTTACCCACTGTATTAGAATAATGAGTCACTAGCCGAATTGTTGGTTTTACCTATTTGTATGAGTAGTTTATTTGATGAGTGTAAAGTCTTTAGATTATTGTAGAGGGTGATAAGGTTAGTGAGTATTGGTGCATTTGTTGATTGATACAGGATCTTGTGGGCAACTATTAGTTGGTTCAATAGTATTAGATTTGACAACTCTAACCATCCTAGTTGATTAAGATTGTTGCAATGATGAGTTCTATAGGTTGACCCAGTTGCAAATCTGGCAATATTATTGTAGGAGATAACCAGCTTGTTCAGATTGCTTTTACATAGTTTAGTATAGATAGGGGAGGCATATAGTAGGATTGAGATTAAGTGGGTATGGGCAATAGTGTCCTGGCTAGTGGAGTCAGAAAGGGTTTGATCCTGTAGAGGGAACCTAGTTTTTTGTTTACTGTTTTTATAGTGTTGTTAATACAGGGCTCAAAGGTAAGGTTATTATCAATTAGTACCCCAAGTAGTTTTGTGGTAGTATCAGGAGATATGATAGTACCATTGCTAGATGTAACAGTAAAGTTCAGTGGGGAGGCCCTGCGGGTGGGAGTGAATAATAGCATTTTTGTTTTTTTTGGTTCGGGATGAGACATCGGTGTAGGAGCCATTTCTCTACTGTGCTAAACACACTTTGGGTTAGGGACTGAAGTTGTGATGGAGAAGTGTCTGAGCATATTAACATGGAATAATCTGTGTATTGGATACAGGTAGCTTGAGGTATTACAAAATGTAGGTCATTTGTAAAAATAGAGAAGAGGAGAGGACCCAATCTGGAGCCTTGAGGGACACCAAGGGCAATTGGGAGTTGGGAAAACAAGTTATTCTCCCATAGTACAGCCTGTTGCTTGTTATTTAAGTAGGATTGGAACCACTGTATGCAAGTGGATCAAGGGACAGATGTTTAAGTATGTTTATGAGTAGCTGGTGGTTAACCATGTCAAAGGCTTCTGACAGATCAATAAAGAGGGCTGAGGATAGAGTGTCATTATTGTGATTTTTATTAATGCAGTCAGTGAAGGATAAAAGAGCAGAGGTGGTGCTATGAAATGGTCTGAAGCCATGTTGGCAGGTAGCTAGTAAGTTGTTTTCTAGTAGGTAGTTTAATAGCTGCTTATGAATGCATTTCTCCATGATTTTTGCCAGTGGGGATAATATGGCTATAGGCCTGTAGTTAGATAAATCTTTGGAATTACCACCTTTATGCAGGGGGATAATATGTGAAATTTTCCAGATTGATGGGATACTTTCTTCAAAAATAGTTCTGTTAATGAGGATGGATATGGGGTAGGCTATAGCTTTTGCAGCTTTTTGCAGGTATTCTGAGGGTAGTAGGTCTGCAGGGATGGTGGTGGGTTTAAGTTTCTGAATAAGGGTACAGACAAGGGATGTAGGAACAGGTTGAAATTGAAATAGTGGGGGCTGTTAGAGATATCAGAGGAAGAAGATATAGTGTCAGGGGATAGCTGATCGGCAAGAGATTGAATGGTCTCTGTGAAAAAAGTGTTAAAAGAATTGGCTATTTGGTTGGGGCTGTTGTGATCAGAGCCTGAGGGAGTGGGTGTAACTGAACGACCTGGGTGTAAAAGTTTATTGAAGTCAGACCAGAATTTTTGAGGTTTATTTTGGTGGGTTTGTTGGTGGTGACAGTAAAAGTTTCTTTTATCTGACAATATGGCTTTTTTGTTTCATTTCTTAACTGTCTGAACTTTAGTTGTTCTGTAGGGCATTTAGTTGTATGCCAGCTGGCCCAGAGTTTGTTTCTTTGGAGGATTTTTTGTTTGGTAGTTTTGGAGAGCCACAGAGCTGGTTTAGAGCTACTTCTAATTGTGCGTGTTGGGGCATGGTAGTCTAGAGTGGCTAAGAATTTAGAATTAAAGTATTTAACTGCATCTTCTAATGGTAGGTGTTTCAGGGGTGACCAGTCACAAGCTATAAGTTCTTTTTGAAAGCTGTCGGGGTTAAACATTTTTTAGTCTTTATTGTCTTACAAATGGTTGGGTTTGGGATGTCACTCTTATACCTGATTAAGAAGGTGAGTGAGTGGTCACTTATATCTTCTGGGAGGGTACCTACTTTGTAAGTTTGGTGATGACTATTTGTCAGAATCCAATCTAGGGTGCTTTCATTGTTATTAAGTTTATTGGTTGTAGTGGGGGATGTAATGGTTTGAGTAAAACCATGTAGGCTGATATGAGTGGAAGGCTGTTCAGATGTACAGCACCTCCAGTTTATATTAAAGTCACAGAGTGCTATGGTTTCTTGTGGGTAGGTGGTGGAAAGCCAACTTAGGATAGCCTCTAAGGTGCTGATATAATTGCCTGGGGGAAGGTAGATACAAATGATATAAATGTATTTACATTTGTTGAGTTGTATCTTGGAAATAAGAATTTCTGTATTACTAGTTAATAGAGGTTTAGAGTCTATAGAGGTCACCTGTAATCCAGATTTAGATAGAATAGTTACTCCTCCACCTTTCTTAGCATTACGGTCAAGTCTTAGGATACTATAACCAGGGGGGGGGATGGGAATGACCACACTGTCTTGTATTGCTGGCTTGAGCCATGTTTTAAAAAATAAACCCCTCCAAATTAAGATAGACCTGGTTTTGATCAGAAATAAAATAAGTATTTATGCTAGTATCCATCACCTTAGAAGACAATTGCCTAGATAAAAGCCAAAAATCTTTTCCACTCACAATGGTAGTAGGGATGCAGGACAGGGACAATATGCAAATTCTGTCTCAGTAGGATGCGTCAGTCTTCACATATCTATGCCACCAAGATCTTCTTTGGTTCGTCTGAAATAATCTGAGGTTTTAGGAAGCCTATTGTGACCCTTCAGTATCCTATCACTCAGTGGGTCTAAGTCAGCATTAAAACTTCCCCCATTTCAAGTGTCCTGTTTTTCTCCAGTGACTGTATGTTGTCCTGGTTAACTCCCATAGTAAACTAGCCACAAATGCTTGTTACCCATATACATTACAGATACACCCTTTTTGCCTCCATGTCATTTCCCTGATTTACTATAGGTCTTTCCTAAGGAATAAAAAAATAAAGTTATAACTTCCTGCTTTGCTATACAAACACAACATTTAAAAACATTTTGTAGTTCAGAATGCCCGTAATTTTTAGAATACCCTTAATTTTCAGAATACCCCTAATTTGGTTTCTTGCACCACTATAACTTGTGCTTTGGATATGTAAATGTAAGTAATCATTGCCCTCCTTTTCATGAGTCTGAGATGCCCTTTAAAGATGAAGTGCAAGCTGACAAATATCAAAGTATGCTTTCTGTTCTCAAAATGCATTTCCTTAGTAGTTGCTTACCTTGGCTGTCTTTCTGTCATTTAAGTTTGCATTTACATTTTTCTTTTTAAGGAAGACATTTTTCAAAAAAAAAAAAAAAAAAAATGACCTCCATAGTCATGACATGCTCTGGCCTCATTGATTACTCTGCAGGAAGTTCTGCTTATTTGTTGACATGATGACATCATGTCAGGGACAGCAGAGTCCATTACTTAGCAAAAGGAAAAAAGATGTACAGAGAGAGGATTTTTAGACTGGGGCAGTTTTACTTGTATGTTTTGTCTAGTTTTCAGTTTTACGGTTATTTAGACATTGTTGGTTAACCCAGTCTTCAAACAACCATGCATTCTGTGTTCCTTTTATGTCAATAGGAATGTTGAGGCTGCTGCTGTTTCACTGTCATACAAGCATATCATGTGCAGTATGAAATCCATAACTCTTAATTATCCCTGATTTTTCCTAATGTCAATGCACCTTAGCTTTCTTCTGTCCATGATTTCTGTAGAACACCCCCAATTTTGTCTCATATTTTTACTCTGTCCATTTCTCATAAAACTTTTAATTTTCTGGTAAATCACTGAGAATAATAGCTAGACAATAATGTTAGATTTTAGAGTTTCTTGGATTATAGTTCATTTTGTATAGAAAATGCATGCTAATTCAAAACCTGCTTCATTAATAAGGAGACATACTGCACGCAGCCAGTGTGCAGTATTAACATGATATTTGCTTACTTATATTAAAAAAACAGTGGAAAGAGACCCAGACTACTAGTGCAGGAACCACAGAAAATATCCAAGTTTGCATCATCAAATTACAAGTGAGATGATGTGACTACAGGAAGCACTACCCTCATATGTCCATGGAGAGCCAAGGTTTGTGAGTAGGAAACAGTAAAATGAAACAACAGAATATCCAGTGAACTGGATTTGCAAAGCAGGAAGCCAACCTGTCATCCTAGAAGAGAAAGACTGCCGGTATGTGGAAAAAATGGACGCACACGATCTTTAATGTAATGATCTACAGTCTATTCTTCTCAAAGGGATTGTAAAGATTGTGCCTTAGTGCAGTAAAGAAGTAAATTTTTACTTGTACTGCATCCTGTTTAGCCTTTAGCAGCTTCTGAAGATGTCATGGGGTTTCACGCCACTCTGTACTTCAGTGACTTTAATAAGCACCACATGTGTTTTACTGCGACTTTAATAAGCACCACATGTATGTTTTACTGCGACTTTAATAAGCACGACATGTATGTTTTACTGCGACTTTAATAAGCACCACATGTATGTTTTACTGCAACTTTAATAAGCACCACGTGTGTTTTACTGCTTCCGGTTTACTGAATAATTTCTTTGGATATGTTAAGGTAAATAGATAAATTATATTGCAATGACAAACAGACAAAGTATCTGGATATACAAGTATAATATTTATTCCAAATTGCAACTCACAAAGAGTATCAATACTTTTCTAACATGATCCCAAAGAATTAAAACAAAGAAAAGCTTTTTACACCTTAAGATTAGCTATAGCATGAGGCAAACATGCTATGATAACATTTTAACAAATCAGGATCTTACAACTACTTGCACTGTTTATGTGAAAAGCACATGTATGTGAGCATATCATCATTCTGTCACTAAATAAGGAGAGATGCATCCTGTTCACATATTGGGCTTGTTTACCATCCTACAATAACCTTTTGTAATTGAGAAAACTACATTAGGAACTACATTAGGATAAGTAACAGCATAGGTCCTCTGACATTTTTATGGTACTTTCACATAGCTGTCTTATTTTGATTTAGTAACACAGATATAGAAATTCCCTTTAGATACAAAGGAAAAATATGGCAGCTACTTTACTATCTGTTACAATAGCAGGAAAAGAATTTCATCTCAAGGCTGCAGTTAAGTAAGCTTCACTTTATCTCTATGAACTCAGAATTACAGAATATAAAACAGAACTTACATTTATTGTAATGTTTTCTCTATTCCCATTACGGATATGATGGACACTTGCTGGCATATCACTGTATCCAAAACCCAGAAAATCTGTCTTTGATTTGCTTTTTTTTTTATTGCATTACAAAGTGCTTCCCTTTGTTTTCTCTTTTATCCCTAGAGGCCTTCCCAAAGTATTGGTGGGGGTAGAGAGAGAGAGAATGTTTCTGCTGAAAGCCTTCCTGGTATTCTCATAAAACCTGACTAGCTGATCGTTTTCTCCTTAGAACGCCCTTTCAGCTGTCTCGATTTGAGCTTTGCCTTGACCGCAGTCCATTCTCTTCCCATTGCAGATGGTTCCCCTTATTGAGACAGAGTAGAACACTCCACATCATCACTTCTTCCTTTGTTATGAGAGGGCTCAAGAGATCAGGAATCTGGACTCTTTGGCAGCAGTGTATAAGTGGATTATGACTCTTACTGTGCTACTAGGGATGACTCTATCCTCAGCTTTCGCCAACCTGTTGGCATGCTTAACCAAGGCAGAGTTTCTCTTTCTCCCACCAGTTCTGACCCAGTCCTTCATGACAGATACATCTCTGACAGGCTGGTGAACCTACTTTGAGGTAGTCATCATTCAGGAGATATGGAACAGCTCTAAGAAACATCTGCATGTCAGGCTCTTGGTATGTTACCTTTCCAAGCCCTGGTAGCCTTTTGGAGTTAGACTTCGCTAAGCTGAGCCTAGACAGTATTATGGCATCCAAGCAAGCATTTGGTATGTGCCGCTTCCCTTGTGCTGGAAAGCAGCATACATTTTACAGCAGGACACAACCATAACATCTCTATTGCAGTAGTCTACATTGTACGGAAATTAGACATTAGTATGAACACATTAAACCATATTAAAAGTCTTGTTGTATAAATCTTTCTCATCACTGAAGTCTTCAGATAGTTTTCCTCACATGGGGCCCTGAGAGTAAATAGGTTAAATATGCTCATCACCTAAGGGAGTGACTCTCTTCCAAAATTCTGCTTCCATCAAGAGGCTAGGGAAAGTGGGCAGTTCACTTTGGATAGGAAGGAATGCTGATGAATGCATTCCCTTATTCCCTCTAATCTCTTGCCTACTTACAATATTCACAACGTAAAGACCAAAGCCCATTTTAGTTTCATTATTGATACCTAGAAGGACCTAGTTTCAGCCCATTTATCTCTTGGCTTGGTCAGAAATTATTACAATTACCTCCATCAATGAGCTTGGCTCCTGTAATAACTTCTAATTTTTCTACAGATCTTTTGGGCACATTTTTGGAGGTCTTGAAGGAGCTGGAAAATCTTCAGCAATGTGCATATATACTATCAAGTGGATAAAGCTAAATATATTGCTAAAGTCAATTATGAATCAAAACTATCCTCTGAAACAAAGGCTAACCGCAAAGCCTTTTTCAGTTACATCAGAAACCTCCAAGGCAAAGGCCAGGATTGCTCCGAATTAGTTCTTAATGGTACCACTTACACTGATCCTGTCAACTTAGCCAACCTGCTAGCAGATAGGTTCAGTGCAAATGTCACCCCCTGTCCCCCCAAAGGCCCATTCAACTTCCCCAATACTTGCCCAGCACCTCACATCTCCATAGATCAAGTGTTAAAGGCCCTATCCAAGGCAAAGAACACAGCTTCCATGGGACCTGATAGTATCCCAGGCTGTATTCTGCAACATCTCCAGCAAGAACTAGCCTCACCATTCAGCAACCTTTTCAACCATAGCCTAAGTACAGGCTTCATTCCAGCAGAGTAGAAAACTGCCATTGTCATCCCTTTGCACAAAGGTGGTGCCACTACTGACTTTGGAAATTATCACCCCATTAGCTTGACAAGTCTGATCTGTAAGGCCATGGAACATATTATTATGGCCCTCATAAACAAATACATAGGCAATCTCCAAGCACTTGACCTCACCCGGTTCAGATTCGTAATGGGCAAATCTTGCCTGTTGAACCTGGTTGACTTTTTTGAGACTGTCTCCAAGGTATTGAATGAAGTAAAGTCAGTACATACAGCTTACCTTGACTTGGCCAAAGCCTTTCACACAATACCCCACTAAGACATCATTGAAAAACTAACAGAACTTGATGTAAATCCCTATCTCATCAGGTGGGTGGCCATATGGCTCACTGATAGGACCCACAAGGTCAAAATAGGTGCCACTACCTACAATAGCAGACCTGTCACTAGTGGTGTCCCCAGGGATCTGTCCTGAGACCCCTATTGTTTGACATCTACTTCTCAAAGGTCCAGACAAAGACAAAAGGCCTGTGGTTGACCAGGTTTGCGGACGACTGTAAGTTGGGTGCTGTCATTGACTCCTCAAATGATGTTAACATACTTCAAGAGGGTCTCACAGCAACAAATGACTGGTGCCAAAGTCATGGTGCAAAAAAATGTATTATCATGCCATTTGGCAAAAACACAGCCCATACTGATTACCACATTAGTGGCAACTGCCTAAGCACACAACCTGTGGTGAGAGACCTGGGTACATAAGTTGACAACAATCTCACATTTGACTATCATGTCACGGCAGTGGTCAGAAAAGCCTTTTACTTGGTTCATCTCATAAGTAAAGGGATGGCATCCAGAAAAAATATTATTACCTCTCTGTACTCCAACCTCATTAGGCCAATAATTGAGTAAAATGCCCCATTTGGTATGTACCTCTCCAAACACCTGCACCAACTGGAAAGGCCACAGAAATACCTCACTAAGAAAATCCATGGCCTCCAACACCTGTCCTATATGGACAGGCTCAAATCACTATCACTCTACTCTGTATCATACAGATTGCTCAGAAGTGATCTGTGTCTTGCTTACAAGGCAATCTCAGACTCTGCTCTACTAGAGATGCTCCATATCTGTAAGTCTAACTCCTTGCGTAGTACCTGATCAAAAGGCTTAAATCTAATATGTGACATTAACAAAACCTGATGGAGAGACAGGTTTGTCTCCCAGAGACTGCCCTGTCTCTGGAATACTCTCCCCATACATGTCAAACAAAGTACGTCACTGACCCTCTTCAAGTGCAAGCTTGATGAGTCGATGGGCAACCACATATTCCACCTGTGTCCCTCATTAACAGGGGTGACAGGTGCTGATTGAGGTTTCTTTTTTGGGGATAAACTTGTGACTAGGCTTGTAAGGGCCCCAGAGCCATTGGCCTAGTAATCTCCTATGATCCTATGATCCTATAAAGAAATGTCCTCTTTCTCCTCAGTCTGTGAAGTTGCATGTCTATATATTTTACCTCAGATACTTATTTTATTTCTGATTCGGTTGTTCACTGGTCAAAATTCAAGTTTCTGCCATCTTGGTAAATCACTACCTAGTGCAGAGCAAAAAAATGCAACTCTCAAGATGCTAACAACACTCTTACTAAACTAAACAGGAAATTCTAGATTCTGATCAAATCAACCAAAGCCAAATATGAAGTAAAAAGAGCCACAAAGCATTCTTTAACTATGTTAAAAACATCAGAAGCAATGTAGAACACTGCACAGAGCTAATAGTAAATGATATCACATGCTCAGATCTAGATGATATAGTCAATCTATTAGTGGACAAATTTAGCTCAAAATTCACCCTCTCTCCCCTCCTATATTCCCAGATCACATAACCAGAAAAAAAGATGGAACCGGAGAAAAAGTAAATTAGTAATCCAAACGGTCTCCAGCCACAGCAGGTACCCAATAAAGGCAGACTCGCAGTATAGTTTCACTTGGTTTATTAACAAAAAACAGGATTGAGCGCTTTCATTTCCCTCCAGGAAACTTCATCAGAATCATAGTACCAATTATAATAGTGATTTAAATAACAATCAAAGCCCTCCCATTGGTCAACCATAAATGAAACAACCAATGAAGACAAAACTTCAATTAAATGAGCAACTCTTAAAACAACATACTAAGTATCAAAAGGCACAAAAATGTATATGTGAATATACACATACAATAAAAAAAAAAAAAAAAAAAAAAAAAAAAATATATATATATATATATATAGTTGTACATAATAAGAAACATCCATAAAAATGCATAAGATGCATAAAAATACATACATTATTTTGTATTGTACACTAAATACTAGTTAACTAACCATAGTCATGGCCAATTTTTATATGTCCACTATGCTTTATCATTTATTTTATTTTATTTTATTTTATTTTAACTTGTTTGCTCTAAGTTTTAATGCTGGCATTAGTGATATATGGTCATTTGATCCTGGGCATTTAGTTACATCCAACCGTAACTGCCATATAAGCTCTCTAAATTCCAGTCTGCTTTCCCAATCACCCCCCCCCCCATACCATCCTTTGGAACTGTCTCTAACACCCAAAATTTGAATTCAGCATTCCTGCAGTGCAATGTAGGCCTAAATAGTGCATTAGTCTCTCTCTTCTGTTTTATATCATATGTGTGTTCATATATCCTTTGTCTCAAATGTCGTTCCGTTTTACCCACATAGAATGCCCAACATATGGTACAGTAGGTAAGATATAAAACTCCTTTATTAAAGCAAGTGTGGTGACCAGTAGCCCTTAATGTAAAAGGCATGGTGGGGAGCAACAAATTGCCCTTATTAGCAATAAAGGCACATCGAGAACATCTCCCACACCCAAACGTTCCCTTAGTCCGATCAATCCTAACCTCTGATTTTTGCCCACATTTCCCCAGCATATCCTTGAGGTTGTTGTTCCTTCTAAAACTGTATGTTAGTTTTCTATTGAATATATCCAACTTGTTGGGCATTCTTTTAAACATTTCCCACACGTTATTGATGGTCTTCTTTATCCAAATAGTGTCCTGGTTGTAGGTAAGGACTAAATAAGGCATTTGGCTGTTTTGAGAATCTAGTGGAATTTGTGTCCCTAAATTACCACTAAGATTGTGACTTGTGGTGGTATCGTCCAAATCACCATAAGTAACTAGCTTTGTTAAAAGGGGGACATATTTAGTACCCCAGCCCCTCATAACTTCCTCTTTAAGGGGATTGATAATATTGCCGGGGTAACCTCGTTCTGAAAAAAACTGATGCACATATTCCAATTCATTAAGAAAATCTATCTGTTGAGAAGTCATCCTAGCCACCCTAACCATTTGCCCTTTTATTATGTTCTTCTTCTGTAAAGGAGGGTAGTTACTGTCAAAATGTAGGTATGAATTGGAAAAACATTTTTTCCTATATACTTTAGACATATAACACTCAGAAGAGGGATCCTTTATAATGCACACATCTAAATAATGTACCTCATTAACATTAAATTCATGGGTGAACCTCAAAAATTCAGTGCTACTATTTAAATATTCAAAAAAATTGGGTATAAGTTCATGGGGTCCTTTCCATACTACAAATATATCATCCAGAAAGCAGAAATATCTTGTTATATGACAACTAAAAACTGAATCAAAAACAAATGTTGTTCCTAATATAGCATAACTATATTAGCAAAAATGGGAGCGCAAGAGGCTCCCATGGCAACTCCATCTAACTGATGATAATATTCCCCCTGAAAATAAAGGAAATTGTTTTTAAGGACCAGTTCCATATTTTCCAATACTATTCTAAACGTGTTATGATCCAAAAAAACAAATTCAGCTAGCATGTGTTCAAACCATTCAAGCCCTGTAGTGTGAGGAATAACTGAAAACAAATCCTTCACATCAATGGTGAGAAATGAATAATCAGGGTTGAACTCAAGCTGACCCATTTTCCTTAAAAATCCCAAGAATCAATTATGATGTGGGGGTATGATTTGCGGAATGGTTTTAATTTTGTATCCACATAAATGGCCAAAGGTTGAATTTTAGATCCTTCCGATGTCTGGTTGGCACAAAAGGTTTTTGAACTTTTAAAAAAAATCATACAGTTTGCCAGCTATAAGCCCTTGTAGGAAATTGTCTTCTAAAATCAGGTCTATTTTCCTTTAGGCTATGTGAAGTTCATTCCTAGATACAACCGTATATCATGCATCTGTATTTAGTATATCCATTATTTTGGCTGTATAATTCCAATTTTCCATAAGGACAACACCTCCCCCCTTATCTGGCTTCATCACCCTCACATTAAAGTGGTTGTGCGTTAATTCCTCCAGAATTTCTTTTTCTTTTGGGTTTAAGTTGCTAAGGAAATATTTATTATTGTAAAATCTATTCCTTACTTCCTTAATAACCACTGTCTCATAATTGTTAATATCATTGTGTAAAGGAGGGTTGGAGATACTCTTCCTAGTTAAACAATCTGAAATATTAGTTGAACCAGAATCATTGGCAAACATCACATCCAAGTTTAATTTCCTAGTAAATTGTCTAATATCAAGAGCAGTTCTAGCTAGATCACCTTTTTGGTAGGGCGAAGGTAAAGCCCTTCTAATAAAGAAAAATCACTATCCTTAATGTTCATATCAATGTAGTTAAAAATGAAAAAATTACTATTAGGTTGCTGTGTCACATAATTATCCATAATAATGTGGTTGTTATGTGACAGGTTCTCATACCTAACAGTCAATTCATTTCTAAAAGTATCCTGTGTGAGTGTATCTGTCTGATCTAATGACGGTGATTCCCCTGATATCTGGGTTGATAGTTCCTTGTTGCCTCTGCATATGTTGAATGTACAGGTAGATTCCAAATTCTCTCGGATCTCCTGAGGCCTTCCTGGCCTAAAGGGTTGACTGCCCGTCTTTCTCCATATGATGTAAAATGCCACCCTGTTCTCAGGAAAATTCCTGTTGATAACCAGAATGAAAGGACTTCCTCCCCTTAAAATTCATATCTGTGTTTTTAATAGGTCGCCCTACTATATAGGCCTGATCATTCCTATATGCCTGGTCATCCCTATCTAATTTGTGTACCTTCCTTTTGTGATTCTTGGCCATGACTTTATCTATGTCATTTAAAACAATAAAGTAATCCCTTTTGTACTCTTGTATTGTAAAAAGTAAATCATTGTGATAGGACCCACAAGGTCAAAATAGGTGCCACTACTTCCAGTAGCAGACCTGTCACTAGTGGTGACCCCCAGGGATCTGTCCTGGGACCCCTATTGTTTGGCATCTACTTCTCAGAGGTCCAGGCAAAGACAAAAGGCCTGTGGCTGACCAAGGTATGCGGACGACTGTAAGTTGGGTGCTGTCTTTGACTCCCCAAATTATGTTACCATACTGCAAGAGGGTCTCACAGCAACAAATGACTGGTATCAAAGTCATGGCTTTGTTAAATGCAAAAAAAATGTATTATCATACCATTTGGCAAAAACACAGCCCATACTGGTTACCACATTAGTGGCAACCCCCTAAGCCCACAACCTGTGGTGAGAGACCTGGGTACATAAGTTGACAACAATCTCTCATTTGACTATCATGTCACAGCAGTGGTCAGAAAAGCCTTTTACTTAGTTCATCTCATAAGTAAAGGAATTACATCCAGAAAAAAGGTTATTACCTCATTAGGCCAATAATTGAGTAAAATGCCCCATTTGGTATGTACCTCTCCAAACACCTGCACCAACTGGAAAGGCCACAGAAATACCTCACTAAGAGAATCCATGGCCTCCAACACCTGTCCTATGTGGACAGGCTCAAATCACTATCACTCTACTTTGCATCATACAGATTGCTCAGAGGTGATCTGTGTCTTGCCTGCAAGGCAGTCTCAGACCCTGCTCTACTAGAGATGCTCCATATCTGTAAGTCTAACTCCTCGCGTAGTACCTGATCAAAAGGCTTAAATCTAATATGTGACATTAACAAAACCTGCTGGAGAGACAGGTTTGTCTCCCAGAGACTGCCCTGTCTCTGGAATACTCTCCCCATACATGTCAAACAAAGTATGTCACTGACCCTCTTCAAGTGCAACCTTGATGAGTGGATGGGCAACCACAAATTTGTTCCAGGGGTTCCACCTGTGTCCCTCATTAACAGGGGTGACAGGTGCTGACTGAGGTTTCTTTTTTGGGGATAAACTTGTGACTAGGCTTGTAAGGGCCCCAGAGCCATTGGTCTAGTAATCTCCTATGATCCTATGATCCTATAAAGAAATGGCCTCTTTCTCCTCAGTCTGTGAAGTTGCACATCTATATATTTTACCTCAGACACTTATTTTATTTCTGATTCAGTTGTTCACTGGTCCAAATTTATGTTTCTGCCATCTTGGCACATCACTACCTAGTGCAGAGCAAAAAAAATTAACTCTCAAGATGCTAACAACACTCTTACTAAACTAAACAGGAAACTCTAGATTCTGATCAAATCAACCAAAGCCAAATATGAAGTAAAAAGATCCACAAAGCATTCTTTAACTATGTTAAAAACATCAGAAGCAATGTAGAACACTGCACAGAGCTAATAGTAAATGATATCACATGCTCAGATCTAAAGGATACAGCCAATCTATTAGTGGACAAATTTAGCTCAAAGTTCACCCTCTCTCTCCTCCTATATTCCCAGATCACATACCTGCATCTACACGTTTCTCAAATTTCCTAAGAACAAGTCCTCATGGCACTATACAAGGGTGAAAACACTACTTCAATGGATAACATACCAGGCTGCATACTGGTCAGCTTGAAACAGGACCTGTCAGACCCCCCAGAGTGGCAGTTCAATATCAGTCTCCAAAAAGGCTTCACACCAGATGACTGGAGAACAGCAACAGTCATCCCCTTGCACAATATTGTGACATCAACTGATCTCGGAAATTATAGACCCACAAGCCTGACTAATCTTAACTGTAAGGTTATGGAAAGGATTATTACAGCATTAATAAATAAGGACATAGTTAACCTACAAACTCTTGACTCAAGCCAGTTCAGATTCATCAAGGAGATATCCTGCCTACTTAATCTTGTCAACTTTTTTGAGAAAGTTACTGAAAAAATCAATGAGGGCAAACCAGTACATACCAAATATCTAGACCTTGCAAAGGCATTTAACACCATTCCACTTTCAGGAACCGAACCTTAGAGGAACCCTCCAAATTAAATATAAACCCTTATGTAGCTTTGCTCAAAACTATGCTGATTAATAATCCAAGAAGATGTCCTTCATCTCCACCTTCCTATAAAGATCTGTTCCTATCTTTACAACTTAAATTTCATGGCTGATGCATTTTCTTGGCTGCTGTTTAAGTCAACTGTCTTAGAAGACTTGAAAATAATCTTTTTTAAGACATTATTTCTCGTAGCCATTACAGTTACCAAGTAGATTTCTAAGCTTCAGGCTTTGTTTTGTCAGAAAGCATTGCAGTGGTCCTTAAGAACTTGTCATCTCTCATAATTTTATCACAAAAGTGTCCATTAAACCATTTCACTCTTGTTCATGTTTATTACTGGAGGAAGGATATATGATTGTGATAGCTGTTCTACTAACTCTGCCAGATTCATGAGCTAAGGAAACCAAAACAGTTGTTTACTTCCTTTGCTTCGGGTATGGAGAGTAATGTAGCTCTCAAACAAACCCCATCTTCACAGATTTTCTCCTATACTGTCACTTGGCAGCAGCCAAGTAAATGTCCATTAATGAATGTCACCAAGGAGTATTCCACTGAAGTGTGTCTGCTTCTTTCTTTACATAATTTAAGTATGTATTCATGAGACTATTTGCACCACATCCACTTAGCTCCCGTTGTGTATTTTCAGCACTATAGCCTGGATCTTCACTCTAGGAACATTGCTTCTTTTCACCCTTTGAAGCAGGATTCAATTTAATATGCAAGTTTCTGTTGTACTTATGAATTGGAACGCATTGTCCATATTTTTCAAATGTCTCTGATGCTTTTACTAACTTTTTAACAAACCAGCTGAATGATTTTTATTTCTACTCAGTAAAAAAGAACCAGTTTACAAATGAAAAGCTCAGCGTCCAGGCTGTAATTCAATAAAATAACCAGTAAAAGTGGAGGTACAGCTTTGCTAGCCTGTAAATTTCTCTGTATTTGCAAACTTAAAGAGCTAAGAAAACATTTAAGCAGGTAGAAACTCTGTTCATAACTAAATTCTTAGGCTGTCCACGTCTTATTATTACTCACTGTGGCTGAGTTTAGTGGACATTATGGACATTTCTTTTTCTTTGCCTTTCGTTGTCTGGATCTCTCTCTCTCTCCCGCCCTCAACTGTATATTTCTTACTTCCACTCAAGCCGCATCACTGTAGCCTTGGTGTTGCTGGCTGCTTTTTAATAAAAAATAATAAATAAACTTGGCCAAGAACCCACTGACATAGCACACAACATAAGTACACAAAACCTACAAGACTGAGTCTGAATGATTTCATGAGTTCTGCATAGATGCAGATAATGGTACAGACTTTCTGATCCATAATAAGGGGACTAGGTTAGGCATGGTGGGGAATGGGTAGAAACAGCATTACTTAGTATTGCAATAAAGCGTAGAAAATGAAAACCTCATGTGACCTGTCAGGACACCAATTTTAGTGGGACTTTCAGTGAAGATAAGAGCCAAATGCCATCATATTTACAGGGTTGAATTTTTTTTCTTTCTACCCCTATGTTGGATAGTGAACACTGTTGGGAAATAAAGGGTCATACTTGCATACTTCCATACATGGTTTAAGTCCTTGAATATGGTCTTTCCCTTTTCAAATCCCTGGCCATGACTGGTAATAACTAGTGATGTGGACTATGCAGAACCTCGTTAGTTGTCTCATTACCCTGCATAGCTGGCTTTATGGGACAAAAGATGGTACACAAGCCTTTTGACTAATTAAGGTGCTGACATCTCCATGGTGAGTAGTTTAAAAATAGCACCTTTGAAGTATTTTAAATGACAGAAAATAAGAGTGCTGAAAATTCAAGACATTTTAGAGATACTGTACTGGCAAAGTACTTGCAATGGCCATTATTATAACGTAGCATCCAATCACAATAAATAAACTGGTTAATGATGAGGACAAAGTAGCCGGGGGGGGGGGTAATAACTACAGTTCTTGTGAATGAGCTGAAAAAGAGGGCAACAGTTACATTAAAAACTGAACAAAAACTATTAGTAAGGATATATTTTTGTATAATTTTATATAAAAAGTGCATCTCTTTCAGGTTCTTAAAAGTGCAGTAAATACTTCAATCTTGTACTTTATTCTTGACTTGTAGATAACCTTGTTTGGCCAGAAAGCAAAGTGATCAGTGGCTACCATGTCATTCCTCCCTCATGCAATATTCTGATGCTTCGGTGTAGTATCACTTCTTTTAAGTACCTGAAACAGATGCACTTTCTTATATATATCATAAGTAAAGGGATTGCTTCCAGAAAAAAGGAGGTTATTACCTCTCTATACACATCCCTCTTTAGACCAATATTTGAGTATAACTCCCCATTTGGTATGTACCTCTCCAAACATCTGCACCAACTGGAGAGGCCACAGAAATACCTCACAAAGAGAATCCATAGCCTCTAACACCTGTCCTATGCAGACAGGCTGAAATCATTATCACTCTACTTGGTATCATGCAGATTGCTCTGAGGTGATCTGTGTCTCGCCTGCAAGGCAATCTCGGACCCTGCCCTACTAGAAATGCTCCATATCCATGAATGTCACTCCTCACACATTACCCGCTCAAAAGACCTGAATCTAATATGCAACATCAACAAAACCTGCTGGAGAGACAGGTTTGTCTCCCAGAGGCTGCCCCATCTCTGGAATAGACTTTCCATACATGTCAGAGTACCTAGCTGACCCTCTTCAAGCACAACGTTGATGAGTGCATGGGAAACCACAAATTTATCTCAGGGGTTCTACCTGTGTCCCTTGATGGGGGGTGACAGGTGCTGAATGAGGTTTCTTTTTGGGGATAAACTCTTGGCTAGGCTTGTAAGGGCCTCAGGCCCATTAGCTTAGTAACCTCCTATGATCCTATGATCTGCACTTATGGCAAATTCTGACTCACTTCTCCTTTACTGTGGTGATAATTATATAGTTACAAAAATTAAGAACTAGTCATCAGGATAAAAACAGTAAGAAAACCGATAACTATGTACTTATGCCATAACAGAGTAAAGACAAATTTGCATGCATTACTCCTCAGTCCAGTCCCAGCAATGATCATAAACAAGATGACAGAAGGAAACAAGCATATAACAATATCTAAATCAAAACGCAATACCATAATGTGAAAAATGGGAAGGTAGCCACACAGTGGCAGGCATCTGTATGACTCAGGGCTTTGCATTTAAAGTGTTTCATCATGCATTCCTGCCACTGCATTCCTTACTTATGAACAGACTAGCACATGTTGTACTGAAGTGACTAATGAAAGGAGGATGACATTAACGAAGCAAAGCATGCAGCACAGATGACGCAAAGTTTGTCCTAACTCTGAACACACAACCCAGTGTGTAATGCTTTATAAATATGTGCAAAGAAGCTTAAGCTGAAGCTTCACACATTTCTTGAGGAAACATTTATAGTGTTTGCTGCAACAGTAAAGTCTGGTCTAACAACTTCAGTCTAAATTTTGTTCCGTTTATCATAAAAAAAGTCAATGCAAATTCCTAGCCATGTAAAAAAAAATCCTTATTTACTCATCTTTATTTTCCTTTCATACAAGATAAACAGTCGACTATTAGGCTGATGTCATTATTCCGTGTCTGTGGCCATCTAATGAAATGAATCTTTGAACCTTATTTTCTTATCTGAGGAAAACTGGAAGCTGGATTATACCTGATACCTCTCACCTCTTCTTGATTTTTCAGTAAGTCCCTGATTTGGCTCATATTTTTGCCTTGTCCCTTGTAAAGTTTATTTTATTTTCTGTCAAATCATTAACGTTTATAATTATTTCATAATGCCTGATGTTAGTTTCATAGCTCTTATTCTTCACAAGATGCATATTGACACAAAACCTGCTGTTCAATTAATATTTTAAACAAATAAGACTAGCATTTAAACATTTCCCTGATTTCTGGCCTTCAACCTCCTCCCCATTATTTATAGTTTTGACCCTGAACCTTTGTTTTAGCTCCCTGCAGCTGGCCAGCATTTTCCACCAGCTCTTCTCTTCTTTCACCTGGTCTAAATGACCCACCTTAGACTCACTTAGGCTTTACCTATGGGCTGGCATAATGGTGAAGGTTTTCACCTCATAGACAGAAGGTACAGAGTATGATTCTGACCTTGAGTTACTGGTTAGGCTTAAAATGAACCTAACCTATCCAGGGACCTTTGAGGAGATCAAGGATGCCGGTGCAGTGCCATACTGCTGTTGGGGAGTATGGCTTACCCATACCACCCCACAGCAGCCTTGCAAGCTACCTTATGGCTCCCTTCAAGAGATGCATGCACGGTTCTGCTCATGACCCAGCTCCAGACCATGGGCTTCCACAAGCTCTTAATGCCACTAGTGTAGCAAGCCTAGACAGCCTCCCTCCTCCAGATGAGACAGCCGACATCAGACATTCATTCCTATCCTCTATGACCAATCCTTCACCACCTGTGCCACTAGTTGAACATGTGTCACCTGGGTTGAAATCCTTTTGTGTCACAGGGCCAGATTCCCTTTTTTATCTAACTCTTAAGCAAAGTAATTGAGAGCTGGACTGCTTGTTTCACTGTAATACCTGAACAAATTTTGCTGAGAAAGAGAGACTTCTCAAATGAACTCCCTCCTCATTGATAAGATTTAATGTTTTTTACGCATTATAGTTTTCAAAGAAAGAAACTTGAAAGCCACAGTATATGTAGTGAAAAAAGGCATATATTCAGTTTCTCATTCATGATATTTAAGAGTCAAGCAGTATAAATGTTTCTCTTAAGAGGTCTGATGTACATGACGCTGCTAAGAAACAATGTGACTGTAATATCAGGAGCTATGACTTTCTCTAAAAATAGGCATTTAGGCCTAGTGAGTTTACTGGTTTAACAAATTAATAACATTAAAAGAAATAAAAATGTAAAGAGTTAAGCAAGCAGAAATGATAGAGAAACTTTTACTGATGAATATGAAGGGCAATACCAAGTTCAATGCTATAAACTCTAAAACATAGGAAAAAAAGGAGTCTACGTGTTCTGCATGGAATCAAATATAAAACAATTTCCACTTTTCCAAATAAAACTGATTGAACGTCTGTTAGCTTCCTTTAAATCACACAAAACTTCTTCAGAAAAACAGAAAACTACCAGAGATGTGTTTTAAATCCTCCAAATTGTCAGATGGGGATTTTTGTTGTTTGTTTTGTATGAGCTTCCTGAAACACCCAAGGGGGACATGCAATGGTTGCATTAAGGAGATATCACTCCCTTTTGCAAATGGTCTGTTCTGTACTGTTAATCCTGAACTCCTTGAAACCTGAAACCTTATATAGTTCCACAGCCTTCATTAGAGACTCACTTGGGGCTCCATGCCCACAATACAGACCCCACCTTCCCGATCTGTCAGGAAGATATAAACAGGACAAAGCCTCGCCATTTTTCTCTTTACCTTCTGGCAATCCATCCACCCAAAATCTGTTCTGCTAATCACACCCTGTACTGGTAGTGTAGACAGATGGCCTGACCATGAAGTAGCAAGTTGTCAAGTTTGAGGGATCACAGACTGGAATCCTTAATAATAGCTAATCTGTTGCCTCAGTGAAGGAATGCATCAAGCAAATTGTGAAAACAGCTTAAAGCTAGAGCATCTGTAGCCAAAGCCTTGTGATGGGGATACAGGATGTAAAATATTGTCATGTGGTGATTGTGAGGTGATGCAAACAGAGCTAATAGCGATTGTTGTCACATTTTTGAGATCTCTCCAAATACATTCCTAAACTTCCATTTGTGGGACAGTATCATCTTTCTGTTGTGGGACTTTACTAGAATACTTAGGTGTGAAGGATATAAACAACATGAAATGATATGCACAGACATAAACCTGTTACTGAATTATTACTGCATAGTGGGGAATGGGTTCCTCCCTGCCTTTTCAGATTTTACATCACTATAGTATGGAATGGGAATTATGTCTTCTCCATAAACAACATTGAACAAAATGTTATGAAAATGGTGTTTTAACCTAAGTCTGATGAAAGAAGAAAATACCATAATGTGTCTCCTTTTCAACTTATATGAACATTGTAGGTGATTATATCAGATAATGGGGGGGGTGCACAGCCTCTACATGGAGGTGTGGAAGGACTTCCTTCTTCAGAAAACAGAAATGTCCATTTGAGAGTTGTGTATTCTACTAAGGAAGCTTGATATTTTTGTAGAAGCTTGTGGTGTTGTATGACACAAATTCCAAAACCATGACAAACATCATGGCTGGCAAAGACAGCTGGAGAATAGCTCAATGGAAGAACTGCTAAATACATATATATGTGTGTGTTTATTTTGTGGTACTGAATTGAGGTGGATTTTCCCCCTTTTCTATTGGGAAGGATAATAAGTCTGACTTTTTTCAATTTAGAGTCTATGCTAAGCTGATGGGTAAAAAACAGGGTTTTGATGAATGTAAATCCTAAACTGATTCTGCCTGCGAGATGTGGTCATCTACATAGGGTTAAATGTAAACTTGAGTTTTGGGGTAAGAAAACACTAATGCAGTAATTTATTAAACATTCTGGAAGCAGTATAAAGACAAGACTGAAAAGACTAAATGCACTATTTTATTAGAAATCTTAAGAATTTCATATGGGATTTTATACGGGAATGTCTAAATAGCCATAGCCGGCCTTAGGAATAGGCCAACTAGGCGGCTGCCTAGGGCGCCGCTCTAGCAGGGGTGCTTTTCTAGTATTTATTTTGTGTAAGTAGACCAGGATGGGGAAACCATGGATCCCTTTTGCCTAGGGCACTAGTTGACCTAAGGCCGCTCCTGTAAATAGCTATTCTTTATATTCAGGGTAATCATCAAAGTCCCCTGAGGCACAATAGCAGATACAGCAATGTTAATGTTTTCAACATTTTTGGTTTTAAAAATATACTCAGAATGGATACGTCTATAATTGATCTCCACTTTCCATTTTTTTTTTGGGAGGTCAGAAAAATCTGGACTAGAACACCTTCCCTTTTTTCTTCTATGGGAACTGTTAGAAATTACTTTATGTTCAGAAACTGATAAACTAAGAGGGTGTGGTTTGTAACTTATTCAGAAAGGTAATATGGATTGGTGTTGAAATAGGTCTTCAAGTAAATTAAATTTTATACTAAAATTACCTTTCCTATCTGTTTGCTTGCTATTCTGATTTCTATTGATATGCAAATGAGGACACCCTTTCTCCCAGGGTTTTAAACTGATAAACAATAAAGAGTCATTTGGAAAGACTTTTTGAGGAAACTGGTCTAGACTTTCTTTGGCAGACATCAGGGTGCTTGTGCTCATGCTGCAATCCAACCAAATTAGAACTTATTTTAAATTAGCCTGCTCCACCCACTGGGCAAGAGAACTAGCTGCATGCATCACCATGGACACCCACACTCTCACTCTCATGCAAGT
This sequence comes from Protopterus annectens, assembly GCF_019279795.1. Lineage (NCBI taxonomy): Eukaryota > Metazoa > Chordata > Ceratodontiformes > Protopteridae > Protopterus > Protopterus annectens. The sequence continues at coordinate 726,514,999 of NC_056732.1, forward strand.
CAGCGCTCCTGCTCTCTCACGCTCTCTCTCTGTCTCTTATGATAGATAACACTATATGGTGGCTTAGTGGGCTGAAAGCCCATCCCTAGAATGACTTTTCATCTCACCTGTCCACCAAAAGGCACGTGAAAGGGAAACATCAGGGCTCTATGCCACCAAAGTAACCTGGGCTACACTAGTGTTAACAAATGAAACATGTTATGTTTGTTATTATACAAAACTACACATGTGGAAGAAACCTCTACAGGACACAGTTTAATAAATATGCATATTTAGATGGAATGTTGCAGAATTTAAGTCTTATGAGATCATTCATTTGCAGAGTTAGAATTTAACACATTTTAAGAAAGTGAAGTTATTATTTGTACACATACATGTGAGTGCACGTGTGCACACAGACGCACACACACACACACACACACACACACACACACACACACACACACACACACACACACACACACACACACACACACACACACACACACACACACACACACACAAAATATTTGGGTATTTATAGTAATTTTATGCATACCTCTCAACTGTCCAGATTTTCAAAGATTGCTCTTCAAATGTTGCATTTATCACTTGTGCAAGATTAAGATGAGATGGAGGTTAACCATTGTTTCTGAGATATTTGCATTTGTTTCCTTCTTTTCTGAGGTTGTTGGGAGGTAGGTTCCAGTTTGCTGTGGTTGGCGTGTACAAGCCTTTTTCACCAGCAGCTTGTTTTTTGATGAGGGGAGGTCTAAGTAAGGATATTGTGCTGTCTGTGTCAAACACGTTGCAAACTAGAACATCTTCATGTGAACTTTGCAGAAACAGAGTAGGGCAGTAAGTGCAGTGAAGCAGACTGAATGCAAGGAATGACAGTAGATGTGCTGCTTGGGCTGCAGCCATTTGGCTTTCTGTGTTGAATCACAGTGGTGCTCATATCTGAGGGTAAGTTAATAAAATGATACAGTTTGTTTTCTACAGTTTGAAGAATTGAGGTGTTTCTTACTGAGTTTAGAGGTAGCAGCGGTAGACTGTAATATAGACTGGGCATAAGAACTCTGTTTGCAAGGTCTGATCTGGAGTCTGTTGTGAGGTTGTTTGAAGCAGAATAGTAGTTGTAATACTTTGTAATAGATTCAGTGTGTATAGTAAAAACGATACAGGGGGTGAAGGTGTAATCCCAAGTATCTGTACTTGTTTACAAGGTCTATCTGTTTTAGTTTGGCAGGGTATATTGCTTTTAGAATATCCTTTACTCATCTTTTGCAGTTTTGTGGGGTCTCAAAAATCCTAGTTTGCGGCTATGGCATTTGGACTATAACTAAGGATATATGCTGGAATATTGATGACTTTGAACTGAGGCACTTTAGAAATCTTTTAAGAATTCTATATTTATTTATTTTATTTTACATTTGTTTACTGGGAGAGTCCGACTGGGCAAAAAGCCCATTTTCAGCAGAGGCCCGGGGAGAAAAGCTCCACAAATATACAAACAGTAGACTTAAACAGTGTGTAATAAGTACAGGAATATACAAAAAACCCAGAAACATTGGCATAGCTATTATCATTACATTGCATTATTAGTGCAATTGACTTGAAGCAATATAACAACAACAAATACATAAATTTAATGAGACCGGTTGAAAAGGATATAGCTGTTTTACAAGAAGTTTGCATTGCAAAATAGGTGGGTATTACCTATACATATATTTACAAGTGTAAGTAATTGGAATTGTGCCAGTGTGGATTTTGGGAAAAACTGATGTTCATCATGGTGTGCGTATATATATATATATATATATATATATATATATATATATATATATATATATATATATATATATATATATATATATATATACACACACACACACACACACACACACACACACACACACACACCATGTAGCAGCCTGGAAGTGACTGATGCTGTAGGAGAAGACAGTGATTAGTACTTTATGGGTGAGCTTGAACTAGGAGGATGATGTATGGGGTTTTGTATTCAGATAGGACATAAGTGGTCCCATGTTAGCATGAAGGAGGGGGTTATAGCAGGGAGTTCAAAGTTATGATAGTGGAGAGTAAGTATGGACTAAGGTACAGAATCTGCTTTGGGAGATGGTTATCCTGGTTCGGTGCAGGTACAGTTCCAGGAACTGACTAAGTGTGACTTAAGATGTCTTTTAAAGTTAAGCTTACTGTCCAGGATTCTGATATCTAGAGGGAGGGTGTTCCATATTTTAGCAATAGCACTGGAGTAGAGGGAGTCACCTGAGCTATTCCTGATTTTGGTTACTTCAATGAGCGCTTTGTTGGTAGATCTTATTACACAGTTGTTTGTATAGTGGTTTAGCAGGGTTTTTTCGGGGTGGTATACAATTTGCTGGGAGGCTAAAGGTTGGTTATAGGTAAGTAAGTTTGGTAATTCCAGCCATGATAATTGTCTGAGGACTAGATAATGATGGGTACTGAAGGCTGAGTTGATAGCAAACGTTGCAATTTTGTTATAGCTGTTGGTTAGTTTTTTTAAGTCACCTTTGTTTAGATTAATTGGTATGAGAGAGGCATAGAGTAATGCAGAAATTAGGTGGGTTCTAGCGATGATGGCTTTACTGTTATCAGTGAGGTAATTTTCACATCTGTAAATGGTTCCAAGTTTTTTGTGTACTTTTGTTATTGTTTGTGTTATGTGCTTGTCAAATTTCATAGTGTTATCTACGATACCTGCTAGTAGTTTGGTCTGTGAAACTGGTGAGATGAGGGTGTTGTTAGAGGAGATAAAGGGGGGAATCAGGTCTGTGGCTTTTGTGGGATGAAATAACATTAGTTGCGTGTTTTTAGGGTTGCGTATCAGCTGTAAGCCAGCTAACCATGATTTGATGGCAGTAAAGGATTATTGGGTAATCTTTTGCAGTAGTTGGAGAGAGGGGGCAGAGCAAATTAGGGTGGAGTCATCAGCGTATTTGACGAGGTTGGCATGGAGGTTGGCCTTGTGGAGTTCATTGGTAATTAAGGTGAAGAGGAGAGGACCAAGGATGGATCCCTATGGGACACCTAAAGTTACTGGGAGAAGAGGGGATAGAGAATTTTGCCATTTTACAGCTTGCTGGTGGTTGAATAGTTAGTTCTTGAACCATGATATTGTGGTGTTGTTTAGATTGAGTTTGGAACGTACAGTTAGGTGTTTGGGATGTGAGACCATATCGAAAGCCTTGGAGAGTTCTAGAAAGATAGTGGATGCAAGGCTGCCATTATTTTGTTGGTGATTTACAGTGTTAGTAAACTTAGTGAGGGCTGTAGTGGTACTGTGATTGGGGCAAAATCCTTGTTGTGTGTTAGCTAAGAGATTGTTACTTAGAAGACAGTTTAGAACTTGGGACTGTATACATTTCTCTAAGATTTTTGAAAGGGGGGATAGAATAGCGCTCAGTCTGTAGTTAGATAGATCAGTTGTATTTCCACCTTTGTGAAGTGGTATTATATGTGAAATTTTCCAAAGGGTTGGGATATGTTGTTCATCGACTGACCTATTAATTAATATGGAAATATGGTATGAGATGGCCTTGGCTGCTTTTTTGAGGTATTCCTCTGGTAGTTAATCAGCTATTAGGGTTGTGGGCTTTAATTTTGTCAGGTATTTATAAATTGTGTAGGTAGGGACAAGTTGTAGGGAGAAGCAATTTTTGTCAGTTATAGGGTTATTGAGATTTGGGTATGTTGTAGGTGAACTGGTATTCATGAGATTTAGAATGGAATTGGTGAAGTGCTGGCTAAAATGAGTAGCAATATTGGTGGTGGTGTTATCAATATTTAGGGATGGTGTACTGATTTTTCCTGGCTGCAGTATTTTATTGATGGCTGCCCAGAATCTTTGGGTTAGTTTTGTGTTTAGAGTGGATTTCAGAATAGTGATTTCTTTTGTTGGATTTAACTTGTTTTTTGGCTATGTTTCTTAGTTCAAAGTATTTCTGTCTATTTGAGTTTGTTTTATTTTGATGCCAATGTGTCCCATGCCTTATCTCTTTGTTTTAGGCACTGTTGGGTACTTTTGGTGAGCCAAAAGGTGTGAGTAGACTTAGTTCTTAGTGTTCTGGGTCTTTCTGGAGTATGTTATAGCCTGCAGAGAATATTTCAGTATCCTTAATTTGGGGTTTGAGCCAGGTCTCTGTGAGAAGAACTATATCATTTCATTTGTCAGTAATTATTTCATGGGAATTAGTGCCAAAGACCTTTGTGAGGTCAAAATGTTCTGCAAGTATGGTTATTCCTTCATCCTTTTTGCAATTACTTCTTTGTAAATATGACATGATTCCAAAGACACAATCCCATCATGATGAGCCTGTACTGTTCCCTAGTAAGAAAAAGTTACTTACTTGAGTTTTCTGGATAAACTGGATTATGGCACACTCTGTTACTTTAATAAAGACTACAAGGAAGGATAAAATGGATAAAATTATCTGTGTGAGATGTATATTATTTATTGAGGCTAATACTGGCTGGCGTTAGAGTTCTGATACACATCCTGTCATCAATATCTGTTGCATTTTATGAGACTGCACATATAAGGTTTTCTTGTTGTCTTGGAATTATGACGATGGTACAGATTTTATTTACTAATGGGTTAGCTTGCAGGCCTACCCACCCAGATATGTGAACATTGACTGTAGATGATGCTCAGTGGTGACGTAACAACCCAAACCCATCTAAGTACAACATTTGATGCCAGTGTCATGTTAACTATGTGTTTTACTTCCTAAACAATAAAAACATTCTCATTTTATTGTATTTATCTATTTTTTGTTTGCTTGTTTTAGTGTGTTTTTCTCTCTTTATCAAAACCCTTTGGGTATCATCCATTTTCTGCATTAATAAAGCCCTTTGAACATAATTCATTCTGAATAATATTGCAAATACTGTATACACAAAATATACAGATCATCTATTTTTCAACTTTTTTTTTCATATTTTCTGATATGCTTGCCTTCCTTATCTCCTCTTTATATTTTTGATTTAGACTTTTGTACTACGTGAGATTGCATTCTTGGCTGAGTCTGAAAATGGTCCAAGAAAATCTATGTATGAAGTATTAACTAATCTATTTATTTTTATTTAGCCTTAGTTGACCGGGTTAGTCCTATTTGGTTAGTGGTATCTTTTCAAGGGAAACCCAAGGTGGTATTTTTACTACTTAAGGGAAATTTGTTCAGAACATCAGGGAAATTCCCCTACTCACTTATGAATGCTTGTTTTGTGAAGGGATTGCACTTCTGGTTTCCATGCCAGGCATGTAGGCAGCCCAGAGAAACCAGGAAGAAGATGGACAACAAAGAGAATGAGTGAGGGACTGCAAAATGAGAGGCAAATCATCTATTAATGAAGATATTATGGAAATGAACACAATGGAAGAAAGAGTCAGGTAAGGGCAGGCAGGTGAGCCTGCTGATGAAGATGGAAAGAAAGCTGTTGAGCTTACTAAAAAGAATAATGTTGCAGCAAGGAATTCGGAAGAGACCTTTCAGGAGAATCTCTTCAGAGATGACCTATCAGTACAAGAATGTGTTGTTTCAACCCTCCATTCGAGAGGGTTGTGGAATGCTTTACTAAAAGACATGATCAATCAGAGCAAACAAGAGAATGAAGTGGCAGATTCATGGGGAGAAATTATGGAAAAAATACAGGAAGAGGAGGCTGGAGAAGATATTACATAAAGGAAGTTATATGCACAGAAATTTAAAGGAGAAAAGAAAAGTTAAGAGGTAAAAGAAAAGAAGAGCAAATTCATAGTAAGAATAAGCAGTAAGAAAGAAACAGGACTGAACAGGTACAAGGTATGGGGCACTATTATTGCACCACTAAGTGTATCACCCAAGGAGGTAAGAACATTTATTCTTATCAACAAAGAGACATGTTGTGATATAATTTTTGAATCAGGACAATACTTGGAAATTTTTTTAGAAAAATATGAACATAAACAAAACTGTTATCCTTGGACTGAATATGAGGTACAAGCTTTTCATAGAGAGACTAAAAAAAAGAGTCATGATATAATTTAGAAATGAGATTGAGAAAGATGAACTGAAAGAATATTTAAAGTCAAAATGTAGAGATGTGATTGACACAACAAAAATATATGATAAAAAAGGTTTATGGACTGTGGGTTGAGAGCGTGGGATTATTTTGAAAATGGAATGTAATAATGTTGTGCATATCCCCAGTGTGATTAATATGAATGCTAACAGAGGATTTGTTAAGTATATAGGACAACCTAAAACACGTTTTTTTTTTTTGTGTGGAAAAAGTAATCATTTGATTAATGGATATGACAAATGAAAATGTTTTATTTGTGGCAAAATAGGGCATGCATCAAAAATGTGTTATGAAATGTAAAACAAATGTGGAAAAGCAGGACCTACATGGGTTGAGTGTGAAGAAAGTAAGGAAATTGTAGAAAGCGAAGTTATACAGGAGTCAGTATATGATACGAATAACGAAAAGGAACAAGAAAAACAAGAAATAAATTGTAATGGAATCAAAACTCATGGAAAGAGAAGGGGAAGAAGAGGTATTAGGTACAAGTGAAGAATAATATGTAAACTGGCAAGTAGTAAGAGGAAAAAAATTCAATAAGGAAAAGGGTAAAAGAAAGGGAAAGAAAATTTAAAAGTATAATTGTAAAAGAGAGCAAAAAAGGCAAAGGATGAGATAAAAAGACATTATCATTTAAAAGCAGAAGATTTTAGCTTTAAATGTGAATATTATCAAGAATATCAAAATAAGAATAGGTATTTTAGAATGGTGTGCATCAATGGACATTCACATTATTATTTTAAAAGATACCAGGATTTTGACAGAAGAAAAAAGATTACAAACTGAAGTTTTATAGGACAAAACAGTTATTTTGGAATATGGGAAAGGACACATGTTCTGTAATAGGTATACTATGTAAAGAAAACATTAAAATTTTAGATTTCACATTAGTCAAATTGGGGAGAATAATGGTATTAGACATAAGATAAAAAACAAAGGTTTATAGAATTATTGTATTATATGCATATGTTACAAAAAAGAGAGAGAAATAATGTTTTAAAATTTTAATTATGTAAGTGTTAATATAGATAGAATCATAGTGGGATACTCTAATTGCAATTTAAGGACAGGAAAGAAAAAAAAGCAATGTTGTTAAGACAATACAAGGGATATTGAAAAGTGGAAAGTTATACATATGGGGAAAATATAACATTGGACATATAGAAGAAGAGAAATCAAAATGGAAATTGACTATTTTGTAGTATCAGACATTTTGAAAATATTACAGAAAGGGATTAAAAGACAGTTTTTTTAGATCATATAGCTATATGGAAAGAGGTATATGCGAAAGAAGGATACATACAAATGGGAAAAGGTGTTAAAAGATTCAATGAAAAAGACTTAAAGACAATAGAAAAGAAGCAAATTATGGAAAGATCATATAGGTATGTGAATATTTTATAAAACATGTACATGTTTGTGGATAAGCTTTAAAGAAAAATACAAAAAATGCTTTTTGGAATTTCAAAATCAAAAAAAATAAGAGAAAAACTGAGATATAAGCAATTGAGTCAAGAAGTATTTAAGGAAATAATAAGAGACACGAGGAATCCTTTTGAGAAAGAAAAAGAAATATATGATATACATCGAGAAAATATTAAAAGATTGTTGTATAAACAAAGATACTGTTTACAAGGAAAGAAAGAAGTATCACCACATTTATTTTATTTATTTATTTATTTCAGTTTGGTTACCGGGGAAGTCCACTGGGCCAGTGGTGTGCCCATTTTCAGTGGAGGCCCGGGGAGAAAAGCTCCAATAAGCAATATGGTTACAAGGTTACATAATGCAATGGTAAGTACATACATAAATGGATACAAAGGTTACATAATACAGTGGAAAATACATATATGCAATCAGGTATAGGGGATAAATTGGCATTGAAATACAATTTTGACATAGGTAGCACAGTTTGTAGGTATTTACATTCAGGACAGTAGGTTTAGATTGACTGGACAATAAGTATATATGACTTAGTTGATATTTACAATATATACAATACTTGGAGTCAAGAGAGAGAGGATGCTTAGTCTGAGTATGTTAGCTTGGGTTTAATTAGGATAATAGAAAGAGGTAATAGTGCAGAGAAAAGCAGGAGAATGAAGAGCTCAAAGGGGAAATTCTTAAGATAGTTATGTAGGGTGAAAGCAGGAGCATTTACGTTTAGTGGATAGGTAAGAGAAAAGTAGGGTTTTGAAGGATTCAGAGTTAGGAGTAGTCCTGAGTGAAGGAGGGAGAGAGTTCCATTTTTTGCCAACAGTGAAAGAGAGAGAAGGTGTTGGCCTGCAGGGCATTTGGGTTTGTGGACAGAGATTAAATTTTGATGTTCAGATCTCAGAGATCTGGTTGGGATGTAAGGGGGAAGGATGTTTGTTAAGGCTGGGCATTTATCTGGATAGAATATTAATTTGTGGGCAGTGGTTAGTTGGAAATAGTCTAGGAGGTTTGGGAGTTCCAGCCAGTTCAGAGATTGTAGGGTTAAGCAGTGGTGGGTAGAGGTTTTGGATTTAGTTGCGAATTTGGAGATTTTATTATAGCAAGTTTCGAGTTTAGAGGTGTTGGAAGAAGATATGTTAGTTAGTAGAGGGGCTCCATATAATAGAGAGGGTAGGAGGTAGGTATTAGCAATAGTTTGCCTTGCAGAGTTGGAGAGAAAGCGGTTATTTCTATAGAGCATGCCTAGCTTTTGATGGGTTTTCTTGATGTTTTGTTGGATGTGGATATCAAATTTAAGGTGTTCGTCTATGGTAATGCCGAGGAGTTTTATGGAAGGACCACTTCTATGGCAGAGTTGCTTTGGTTAAGGACTTTGAAAGCATTCTTGTCGAAGGAGAATTTTCTGGAGGGAGGAAACAGAAGAATTTTAGATTTGTTAGAGTTGAGTGAGAGATGGTTTTGGTGCATCCAGTTTTCGGTAGTGGAAAAGCTGTTTGAGTTTTAGTCAATAGTTCAGGAAGGTTGGAGGCGCACAGACTAAGGTGGAGTCATCTGCATATTGGAAAACTGTTGTATCAGGGATGATTGAGTGAAGGTTGTTAATGAAAATGTTGAAAAGCATGGGTCCGAGGATGGACCCCTGGGGAACACCGGTGGGTGTTGGCAAGAAAGAGGAGGTAGAGTTCTTCCATCTGACAGCTTGAGATCTGTCAGATAGGTAGCTGGAGAACCAGGAAAGGGTATCAGGGAGAGATGAAGGTTGGAGAGATGAAAGAGAAGGTGCTTGTGGGAGATGGTATCAAAGGTTTTGGAAAGGTCTAGCAGTACTGTGGATACTAGAAATCCAAAATCGCGTGATCGATTTACTGTGTCTAAGAAGGATAGTAAGGCGGTAGTGGTGCTGTGGCCAGGGCGAAAGCCATGCTGGGTGGGAGTTAAGAGGAGATTCTGAGTTAAAAAAGGCATAAGTTGGTGATGGACACATTTTTCAAGTATTTTTGATAATGGTGAGAGTAAGGCAATTGGGAAATTAGAGATATTGTAGTTTTTGCCTCCTTTGTGTAGAGGTAGAATGAAGGCAGATCGCCAAAGTTTGGGTACATAAGACTCTTTTAAAGATCTGTTAATTAGGATGCTGATAGGGAGAGCAATACCATCTGCAGCAGTTTTGAGGAAGGAGGAGGGTAAGTTGTCTGGGGTATTTGAGCAAGGCTTTAGTTTTGATAGGAGTCTTTTTATGAAAGTAGTTGGTACAGGTTTGAGTTGGAAATTAAGCGTACAGTTACTAGGGGTGCTGGGAGTAGAGGGGAGAGAGAGTTGGATGGATTATTGTTGGGAAAAGATTTGGTTAGATTAGCAATGGATTCTGTAAAGAATGTGTTGAAGTGAGAGCTTAGTTCTGAGTCGGTTAAGCTAGGGTCAGGGCAGGGATTATTCCTAGATCCTGAGTGGAGTAGGGAATTAATAGATTTCCAGAATTGTTTAGAGTTCTTGTTATTATTGGACTGAAGTTTATTGTAGTAATTTTTTTTGTCAGAGGTGATTAGTTTCTTTACTTGGTTGCGGAGTTGAGTGTATTGAAGCAAGGTAGAAGGCATCTTATTTTTTTGGTAGAGCTTCCAGGATTGGTCCCTGGAGTGTATGATTTGTTTAGTTTCTTTGGATAGCCAAGGAGCAGAATTAGTCTTGATTCGTTTGTTTCTTGGTGGGGCTTGGGAGTTGAGGGTTTTTAGGAAGATAGAGTTAAAATATTCTACAGCATTGTCAAGGGAAAGAGTATAAAGGATTTGCCAGTTTATATATTTAAAAGTGTTTGAGAAATTTGAGGGGTTGAAGTTGCTGAGATTGCGAGTGTGAATATAGTGGTGTTGGTGTTTAGTATTGTTGGTTGAGCAATGTATGAAAGCAGGGAGATGGTCACTGAATGTGTCTGGGATAGTACCAGAGAGAGTTATTTTATTTGGATGGGAGACTAGGACCCAGTCGATGATTGATCCTGGGGGGTGGTGTTTGTTAGGGCGAGTGGTTGTCTGTATTACTTGGGAGAAATTGTAGAGGTTAACGAATAAGGAGAGAGAAGGTGACTTGATTTTATTCCAATCAGTATTAACATCGCCTAGAATGTAAGTTTCGAAATTTATTTTAGTAGAGGCCCAGTGAAGAATATTTTCAAGGGTAGAGATGTTGTCACCTGGGGAAATATATAGTGAGATAATGCAGATATTTTTATGTTTATTTAATTGTAGGAGACAAGCGGTTAGTTCAGTATTTTTGAATTTTGGAATTGGAGTTTGTAGAGGAATGAGAGAGAGAAGGTTGGAGTAGATTAGAGCAGAGCCTCCACCTTTTCTATTTAAACGGTCACTTCTATGGATTTGGAATCCAGGTGGTAGGATCTCGGAGTCAGCAATATGGGGTTTTAGCCAGGTTTCTGAAATGGCTAGGATGTCAGGTTGGTTGTGGGAAATCCAAGCTTGTATTTGGTGTATTTTGTTATTAAGGCTTTGGGCATTTATGGTGAAGAACTTAAGGGTGTTAGGACAGGAGGTAGAAGAAGAAGAGGGAGGGGGGAGAGTGGATGTGTGAAATGGATGAAGTGGGGAAGGGGAGTAGTTTGTTGTGAGGCAAGGGCCAGGGTTAGGATGGATGTCTCCAGATAAGGCTAGGTCATTAATGGGAGTAACTTTTAGCCTTTTGGGTTTATTAAGAAGGAAGCTGTTTGCGGCTAGTAGAGATTGAAGAGTGAGGGTATTTGTTGTGGTGGAGAGGAGTTTGGGGAGGAATAGGTGTAGTAGGCTAGGAGAAATAAGAGAGGGTGTTATTGTATGGAAGTGGGATGCTAGGAATGGTTTTGGGTGAGTGCATGGGATGGTTTGAGAAGGAGGTAGGCATGAGGGTGTTTTGGAAGAGTAAGAAGTAGCAGAATAAACAGGAATTAGTATCACAAGAAGGAGCATGAGACAAGGATAGTATAAATGGTATGGGAAGACATACTAGGAGAATGTGAGGAAAAAAAGGGAGAGATGTATGAGGAAGTTTACAGGTTAATAGAGGAGAAGAGGTAGAGGAAGTAGAGGGGAAGTAAGTCTTTACAGGGAGAGAGAGAGAGACTGAGTAAGGAGGATAAGGTGGGTTAAGGGGTATAGGGAGGAGTAGGAAAGGGAGGGGTGATAAGGAGAGGAAAGTGATTAGTTAATTGGTTTGGGTGGCAGGGGTTAGTCAGGAATAAATGTAGAGGTGCTGGGGGGAATTGGGGGCAGGGAGCTGAGGAGTCCAGAGGGCGAACGGAGCGGAAGAGCCAAAGGACGGAGAAAAGGAAGGGAGGAAAACAATCAATGGAGTGAGAGCCAGAAGGTGAGTTTGCACAGTTATGTTAAGTAAAAAGACTGACAACAAGTTAGAGTTATGGTTAGAAATGAAAGAGAAATAGCAGTAGAAGAAGGTCAGAGGCTAAGTGGGATAGGGATGGGTAATGGAAGTGTGGAGAAGTGGAATGGATACTCCAAGGAGAATAGTGAAACTGAGATGAGTATGAGTTATGTAAGAAGTAAATGGGGGAGATAGGAGTGGAGTAGGAAAGAAACTAGAGACAGCAGAATGGTGGGAGAGTGCCACCTAGTGGGCAGTCAGATTAATACAGCAGAGAGTCCTATAGGGGAAAAATCCTGTTTGGTGAGAAGAGGATGTACAGCAAGAGTGGGGGTAAAGAAATATAGAGGAGTAAGGTTATTGTAAAGGACTGGAAGAGGCAAAAAATATGTAAAATAGAGAGAGTAGGATAATTCAGTGGGCAAGAAGAGGGAGAGCTTTGGCTGCTCGCTGACCTGGCAGGGAAGCGTACAGCGACCTACAAGAAAGTATGTACTACCTTCAAACGGGCAGAAATAGATATAGCACTACACATACTTTCACTGACAATGCCTTGCAGGGAGCTGGATGGGTTTTAGTTTTACAGATAAATGTCCTTGTTTGAGGGTTCCTTAGTTTGGACTTCCAAAAGGGAACGTTCGGGAGATTAGAGCCGGAGAAACAGGAACACAGGCTGAAATATGCAAGGAAAGAGAAAAAAAAAGGGGTAATGAAGCATACAGTACAAGATTCAGGAGTTTAAAATCAGGTAGTTAAGGCATACACAGTAAGTTTCCAGTTGAAAATTGGTTAAAGCAACTCTAAGAAGAAATGTTTTAAGTTAAACATATTCAAATACCAATATAACACAAATTAACAAGGCACAGACAGAGTAAACTATGATTAGTAGTAGGCACAGTACACAGATTAGCTAAGCAACAGGGTCTAATATCTAAGTTACAGTCCTGGAATGAGTGAAATGCATTAATGTTTCAGGCAGGATTGGAGTATTAAACTTCAGCTAGAGCTTTAGCAACAGAGACAATATTCTGTTTACTCCAAGTACATATAAATACATTGGTTACGGACAGAGTGGCATTTTACGGATAGAGTGGCTTGTGTCATAAATATTTAGTAAACAGTAAAAGAGAATCAAAGAATAATAAGAGAACTAAAGAATAATGAAGGAGAAAAAATAAAAACACAAGAAGGAATGTTTAAGGTATTAAAAACATATAGAACAGGATTTTGTTAAAAAGGACACAAAAGTAATGCAGAAATGTATAGGTAAAAGCTAAAAGAAGAAGATAGTGAGAATCTGGAAAAGAATAGAAGTAGAAAAGAATGAAATGATGCATTAAAAGACATTTATATGGATACAGCCACCGGACTGGATGGTATTGAATATGATATATATAATGATATGGAATAATGTAAAAAATATTCTTATGGAAGTATTAAATGAATGGTTAAAGAAAGGTATAACAGATAAACAGATATGTTTGGGAATAATGAAATTTATATGGAAAAAAGGAGAGAAAGATGATTTAAAAAATTGGAGACCAATAGTTTTGAATAATACAGACAATAAGATATTTATGAGACTAATAACAAAAAGATTAACAAATAAACTAGATAAACAGCTTGAACAAACAATATTTGGTAGAAAAGGCAAAGGAAGTTAAGAATTGTTATGGATAATAAGAGGAGTAATAGATGACATTGTAAACAAAAGGTAGAAGCCAAAACCATGGTAGTAGACTTAAGTAAGATGTTTAATAAAATACAATATGAAGCATTATGGGACATATGTGATAGAAATATTAAATTAATTTTATATATATATATATATATATATATATATATATATATATATATATATATATATATATATATATATATATATATATATATATATAAGAAATAATATTAGAATAATTATAAATGGATGACTAAGTGAATAAATCAAAATAGGATGTAGAATAAAACATGGATGCCCGGAGAGTAATATCATATTTGCTTAGTAATAAACGTAATCATCAGTAAAATAAATAGAATACTAGACATGGCAGGATATAAGATAACGGAAGAAATACTATTACCAATAATATTTACATACAGAGATGAGTGATGATATGGACAAGTGCCAGCAGAGCCAGCTGGAGATTTGTAAAGAATAATATGTCTTTTGAATATAGGTTCATAGGTTCATAGGTTGGTACTAGGCTATCAGCCCTGGCTATTTCTTCCCATACTATTTACTTCCCTGGACCCCTGTCTAGCAGGGCGACTGGCGTGATCAAACTGACTTATACAAGATGCTTGTGTTATAAATGTATTAGAACTGTATGCATTTGTATATCAAACTGATTTGTACCAATGCTTGTGCTGAAAATGTATTTGTGAGGTTTGCTTGTGTTAAAATGTATCAGCAGTGCACCCTGCTGGAATGAAATGAAATGTACATGCATTATTGCAACTGAATTAAATGTATCAGCTAGCTTACTTTAAGAAAAATATGGAACATGTAAATGAGCTGTTAAACCATTAACCACAGTGTTGACTAGGACCAGAGACACTAGGTCTGGAAAACAGCATTTGTTTATTAGGTCAGTAAAAAGAGGGGAAGCCCCAGGCACTGCCATAAACATTTAGATGTGCATTGTAGCAGTCTATGCTAAATTCCAGTCTCAGCTTCAAAGGGGAATTCTGTGAGAACCTAGAGTCAGGTGACCAGATGAGGTCATTCTGCCAGTTCTCTTGGAAATTATATTTTGGACATTACAAAGAGAAATTTCAGTATTCTATTTGGAAGCCTGACTAGAAAGATTGCTCATTTATTTCATCTTGCCTTGCTGAAGTAGGTTATTCGAACAGTAAGTTCTCATATTCAGTCAGGAATATAGTGAAGCTTAGTTTAGAGAGTGTTTTTCTTTATTTGGATGAGTCTGTCCATTAATGTTAATTTCAATATTTTCTGTGATTTTAGCCCTGTGGTTTGCTGTAAATGTATATTCAACATTTCATGTTCTTTTATTATTTATTATTAAATACATTTAAAACTTTTATTGTGGCTGGTCCTTGTAAACAGTATCTAACCTTTGAGAGTCCTTATATTTATTTGGTGACACTGTGTGGGCAACTCCAGAAGGCCTAGCTGTCTTGGTTAACTACTATCATTTGTATTAGTATTAATATTGCACTGTATAACTGGAAACCCTTTGTAAGAGCCTTATAGGAACTGACTGGTGGCAGTGAATCTGCCTTATAGTGTGGGTAAAGCTGGTAGAGTAGGTAGTCTGTGCCTGCCTTTTTCATGTGTGTGTGTGTGTGTGTGTGTGTGTATGTGTGTGTGTGTGTGTGTGTGTGTGTGTGTGTGTGTGTGTGTGTGTCTGTGTGTGTGTGTGTAAAAATTACATATTAAAGAGTGTGTGTGTCAACTACTTGGGGCAGGGACATAAAGCACTGGGTTCACAGAGAGGGTGCTGGAGGACTTGGCTTGGACACTCGGCTGAGGATCTGAACCTACAGCTGTACCAGTAGAGAGTCTTATTGGGGACCTGGAGAGAGACAGATATAGAGACATCCAGACCCCAGGCTGAGTGTGTTCCCTGCGTGCTGTTAAGGGAAACTGTACTTGATGCAGGGAGGTTGGCATCTCGAAATACTGAGTATATCCATTTGTATTCCAGGTGCACGTCCCTCTCCAGTGTCAGTGGTGAGGATTCAGGCTCCTTAATTATTGGCCCAGAATGGGGATGTGACATATTGTTGGCAGTGGCGGCCATCATATATTGGTATCAGTTGTGAGTATCATATATTGTTGCCAGTGGTGGGATCATCATATGTTCACATATTGTTGAGCAGTGGTGTGGATATTAATTGAACTCCTGTAGCCTGTAAGCAGTGGTCACTAAAGAAGGTGTTTGTACTCTCAAGCAGCCACAAAGTAAACATTCAGAGTTTCATACTATAATAGTTTTATTGATTTACGTTTTGTTAGCTGAGTTAGTCAGGGAGAGTAGGCAAGGATGTCAGCAGAGGATTTTGGCAAGCTGACAAGGAACCAGTTGGCTGAGATGTGCCAAGCCAAAGCACTGGGGCATGCCACCCTGACTAAATGGGAAATGATTACGGCCTTAAACACACCCACAGCACAGACCAGCAACTAGGAGTATAGCCAGTTTGATGATGGGAATTTGCAGCCCTCAGAAACAGGAGAGTTCAACTTTGCCTCAGAGGACTTAAAAATTCATCTAGAGTTAAAGAGACTTGAACTGGAGGCCAAACGTTTGGAACTAGAATTATCAGAGAAACTGCGTCATTTGGAGGCCAAAGAAAAGGAGAAGCAGTGTCAACATGTGAGAAGATGCTGACTCTATGCCAGGGTCATGGAGGTAATGGGGAAGGGAATAATTGAACCCCATAAGCAATAAATTCAGTAAATTTCTTCACAATTTACAGAGGGTGATATATTTGATAGTTTTATTCATATATTTGAAAGGGTATGTAAACAGTATATTGTTGATCAAGAGCTCTGGGTACAGTTCCTGATGGTTAAGCTGTAACTGCTGTTTCTAAATTGTCTGATACTGATTGTTTAGATTATGATAAAGTTAAGTACTGTTTATTGCAATGCTTTAAGTTAACACCTGAAGCTTACAGAAAAAAAGTTTTGTGAGCATAGCCACACGGCAGATGAAGATGTATGTGATTATATTGCTGATCTAAGCACTTATTTTCATAGGTGGGTGAATGGGTGTCATGTCACCACTTTCAAGGGCTGGCAGACCTTTGGGTGAGGGAACAAGCTCTTAGCACAGTGTCTGAGGACATGAGAATCTGGTTAGTGGACAGGGAATGCAACTTTGCAGATGAACTGGGAAAAAAGGGGATATATATCTAACAAGCAGGGTATCACTACACAGGAAAGACATACCCAGTACCCATGGATATAAGGGAACCCATAATGAGCAGCCTAAACCACCCCAACAGAGTCAGCCAGTAACAGGGGAAGCCACTAGTTCAGGTACATGGCCAGGATCAAGGGTTAAATGTTTTAAATGTAACCAGTGAGGCCCTGTAGCATATAGATGTCCATGGAGGCAAGGTGGGGAACAAAAAGTGGGGGAGCCAGCAAGTGGGAATACCAGAATGCCAGGGGTAATTTGTCTGGAGACAACAAGGCTACCAATTCCAATCTATCAACAGAGTTTATATCCAATCTTGGTGGATGGAAAAATTATATTGGTGGATGGAAAACAGGCCATTGCCAAGAGAGAGACAACTACTGATATAACCATTGTGAAGCCTGCACTGGTTAAAGAGGAGCAATACTTGCTTGGGCAGTCTACTCCAGGCAAAGCTTTAGGAGGGTCCCATTCCAAATGCCTTTGGCCAGGGTTCACCTTGACTGGGAGGGTGAAAAAGGAAACAAGCAAGTAGGTGTGTTTGATGATAGCCCTGAAGATGTCTTGATAGGGAATGATTCTGATAATTCAGTACCTTGTGTGCATGCAGTGACATGCAGTCAGGCTTGGTGATAGGAATGTGAGTCTGGTAGCCTGAGCGAGACCCAGACAGACCACATACCTGAAGCCAGGACTGGTGATGTGGCTACTTCAGGGAGTGACCTACCCTGTAGCAGCAAAACTGAAGGTGAGCCATAGCTGCTAGTGTGTACTGATGTTCCCTTGGACAGACTGACTGCAAGGGCAGAGGTAAGTAGTAGTACCCAGGCTGACAGTGAAGCACTGCCATCAGAGGATAACAGACTTTCTGTGGAAGGGGAGCTTGGAAAACGTACAAAGAGAGAGTTGAGACAGGCTCAGCTCTCAGTTCCTACATTAAGAGACTTGAGGGAGGTAGCTAGGGAGGTGCCTGATTCCCAAGGAAAGGGCAAATCGGTATACTTGAACAAAGGGTTACTGTAAAGAGAGTGGACCCCTGAGGGAGGACTAGAAGGTGAGGTAATACAGCATTTGGTAGTGTCCAGAGCCTGCCATCATGCAATTCTAGCCATAGCACATGACATTCCTTTTGCAGGTCATATGGTCATAAAGTGTACCAAGAGATGTATTATGCAGATCCTTTATTGGCCTGGGATTGCCAGGGATGTAACAGGGTACTGCACTACCTGTGAGGAGTACCAAAAAGTAGGCAAGGCAGGAGACAAGGTCAAAGATCCTTGGATGCCTTTGCCTATGATTGAGGATCCATATCAGAGGGTAGCTATGGATATTTTGGGGCCTCTGAATACCACAAGTTCCACAGAGAAAAAGTGGTAGTAGATTATGCTACTGTATACCCTGAGGCAGTGGCTCTGTCCTCCATTGAGGCAGAAAATGTGGCAAATGCTTTGCTAGAGATTTTCAGCAGGGTAGGTTTCCCAAGAGAAATACTGACTGACAGAGGTGCCAATTTCATGTCAGACCTGCTGGCTTGTCTGTAGAAGCACTGTAGGGTGAAGCACATAAAGACAACCTCCTACCATCCCCAGATTAATGGCCTTGTGCAGAGGTTAAACTCTATACTAAAGACCATGCTACGGACACTTGCAGCCCAGTTTAAGAGGGAGTGAGACAAATATTTGCTCCATCTGTTGTTTGCTTACAGAGATGTACCCCAAGAATCCACAGGTTTTTCACCCTTTGAGTTGCTGTATTGACATAGGGTGAGGGGACCATTAGATTTGATTTGTGATGAGTGGGAGAGTGAGTGTAAATCCCACAAGGAGTCTGTTGGGGTATATGTCCTAAAACTCAGAACAAGGCTTAGGGAGCTCATGGGCATGGCTGAGGAGAACCTGGCAGGAGCCCAACAGCAGAAAAAAGTCTGGCATGACAGGAAAGCTCGAGCTCGAGAGTATACTGTGGGACAACAGGTGATGGTGCTCATTCCTGTCAGACACAATAAGCTGCAGACAGCTTGGGAGGGACCCTTCAAGGTGGTAAGCAAGGACAGTGATGTTAACTACATGGTAGAACTGCTAGGCAGGAGGCAGGGGCACAAATTGTACCATGTTAACATGATGAAGCCTTACCATGATAAGGCGGCCCTTGTGCTGAGTATTTGCAATGGCTGGCAGGAGGAGTCTGAGGGGTAGCAATGTCCCAGCAGCTATCCCCTACCCAGGTTTCAGAAATCCAAGCAGTGTTACAGAAGTTTGGGGACATGTTCCCTGGGAAATCAGGGTACACCCACCTGGTGCAGCACCATGTGGATACAGAGCCCGAAAGACCTATAAAGCAGGCCACTTACAGGGTGCCTGAGTGAGCCAGGCAGACTGTGAGGGAGGAGATACAGGAGATGTTAGAAATGGGAGTAAACCAGGAGTCTAGCAGTCCTTGGGCCTCCCCGGTGGTGCTGTTATCAATGAAGGATGGCTGCACCAGGTTCTGTGTGGACTACAGGAAACTAGATAGACACAGAGTCAGAAGCTTACCCCATGCCTAGGACAGATGAAGCCTTAGAGCAGCTGGGTGGGGCTAAGTATCTGACCACTACTGACCTTTCCAAGGGCTACTGGGAGGTGCCCTTGACTCCAAACGCTAGACAGCGATCAGCCTTTGTGACTCCTTTTGGATTGTATGAGTTCACAAAAATGCCCATTGGGATGAAAAATGCCACTGTGACTTTCCAGAGGCTGGTAGATTGCATCCTAGCAGGAGATTATGCCCTTGCTTATCTGGATGATATTGCCATCCACAGCCATTCCTGGCAAGAGCACCTTCAGCATGTCAGGCAGTGCTGGGCAGACTGCAGAGGGCAGGGTTGACCATTAAGCCCAGTAAGTGTCGGATGGGTATGGCAGAGGTCTCTTACCTAGGACATCGAGTAGGGAGTGGTAAGATCAGGCCAGAACCTGCCAAAGTGGAAGCCATTCAGGCATGGCCTGCCCCTGTTACCAAAAAGTAGGTGAGGGCATTCTTAGGGACAGTGGGGTACTATAGAAAGTTTGTCCCCAATTATAGTACCTTAGCTGCTCCCCTCACAGACCTGACAAGGAAAAAGAGATAAGGCAGTGTAGACCCTGGCATGTGAGTAGGGAATCCAGAAGCTTAAAGGCACTTTGGGAGGACCCCCCTGTATTAGCCAGTCCAGATTACAGCAAAGAATTTGTTTTGCAAGTGGATGCTTCAAATGGTGGGGTGGGGCCTGTGCTTATACAGGTTTCCTCGGTGGGAGAAGAGCACCCAGTGCTATATCTCAGCTATAGACTCCAACCCAGGGAGGAATGTTATGCAGCTGTAGAAAAGGAATCTCTAACCATAGTATGGGTACTGCAGAAACTTCAGTCTTATCTGTATGGAAGGAAATTCCCTGTAGTTACAGACCATAATCCCCTAACATGGCTACATAGAGATAGCCAGCAAAATGCCAAGTTATTAAGGTGCAGCTTAGTATTGCAGCCATATGACATGACAGTGCAACACCATAGTGGGGTTAGCAATACCAATGCAGATGGGCTGTCAAGAAAGGAAATGGAGTAACATATTCCCAGGTATGCTTATTTCTCTCAAGCCATATTTCTCAAGGATCACTTGAAAAACTAGAGTGAGTCTTTGAAGGGGGGGGGTTGTGATCATATGGGAAAGTGCCAGCATAGCCAGCTGGAGTTTTGTAAAGAATGATATGTCCTTTGAATAGCAAACTGATTTATACAAAATGCTTGTGTTGCAAATGTATTAGAACTATATGTCATTTGTATATCAAACTGATTTGTACCGATGCTTGTGCTGAAAATGTATTTGTAAGGTTTGCTTGTGTTAAAATGTATCAACAGTGCACCCTGCTGGAATGAAAAGAAATGTACATGTATTATTGCAACTGAATTAAATGTACCAGCTAGCTTACTTTAAGAAAAATATGGGAAATGTAAATGAGCTGTTAAACCATTAAAATGGCTACCCACAGTGCTGAATAGGACCAGAGAAAGCTAAGTCTGGAAAACAGCCTTTGTTTGTTAGCTCAGTAAAAAGAGGAGAAGCTCCAGGCATTGCCATAAACATTTAGATGTGTATTGTAGCCATCTATGCTAAATTCCAGTCTCAGCTTCAAAGGGGAATATTGTGAGAACCTAGGGTCAGGTGACCAGATGAGGTTATTCTTCCATCCCTCTTGGAAATTATATTTTAGATATTACAAAGAGAAATCTTAGAGTACTGAGTATTCTGTTTGGAAGCCTGACCAGAAAGACTGCTCACATATTTCATCTTGCCTTGGCCAAGTAAGTTGTTGGAAGAGTAAATTCTCCTAGACTCAGTCAGGAATATAGTGAAGCTTAGTTTAGAGTGTTTTTCTTTAGTTGTATGAGTCTGGCCATCAATGTTAATTTCAATATTTTCTGTGATTTGAACTTTTTGGTTTACTGTAAATATATATATTCAATATTTTCATGTTCTTTTATTATTAAATATATTTAAAACTTTTATTGTGGCTGGTCTTTGTAGAAAGTATTTAACCTTTGAGAGTACTTACATTTATATGGGACACTGTGTGGGCCACTACAGAAGGCCTAGCTGTCTTGGTCAACTACTATCATTTGTATTAGTATTAATATTGCACTGTATAATTGGATACTCTTTGTAAGAGCCTTATAGTAACTGACTGGTAGCAGTGAACCTACCTTATAGTTTGGGCAAAACTGGTAGAGCAGGTAATCTGTACCAGCCTTTCCCGTGTGTGTGTGTGTGTGTGTGTGTGTGTGTGTGTGTGTGTGTGTGTGTGTGTGTGTATGTGTAAAAATTTAATTTTCAAGAGTGTGTATGTCAGCTACTTGGGGCAGGGACACGAAGCACTGGGTTCACAGAGAGGGTGCTGGAGGACTTGGCTTGCGCAATAAGCTGAGGACCTAACCCTACAGCTGTACCAGTGGACAGTCTTATTGGAGACCTGGAGGGAGACAGATATAGAGACATCCAGACCCCTGGTTAAGTGTGTTCCCTGTGTGCTCTTAAGGGAAATTGTACTTGATGCAGGGAGGTCTGCATCTGGAAATACTGAGTTTATCCATTTGTATTCCAAGTGAACGTCCCTCTCCAGTGTCAGTGGTGAGGATTCAGGCTCCTTGATTATTGGCCCAGTGTGGGGATGTCACAGAGGTTATCAAACAATTAAAGAAGGAGTTAAAGACAATTGGTTTATGTATACATAAAGAAAAAAATAAAGTATTTGGATTCACTGGTAATATAGGAGATATAGAGTTTAATAAAGAGACCATAGATATGCTAGGAACAGTATTTGGAAAAACAAAATATATTAAAAAACAATGGGTGAAAATTATACAAGAAATAAAAGGCATGTGCATATTTTAGAAATCTTATAAGTTACCGTATAAGAAAAAAGTGCACTTAATAAATTCTATCTTAATAGGTAAGTTAGCATATGTAGCAAGTACGTACATGATACCAAATAATTATGAAAATAAATAACATCTATAATATTTTCATTCATATGGGGATCCAGGCTAAATCCAGTGAAAAGGGGAATTTTGTATGTAAACAAAGGAGGAGGATTGGGTTATTCATCTTCATTGAACCTGTATAAAGCTTTAACAAGTTACAAAAAAAGAGAATAATAATCTGTGATAAATACAAGTACTTTTGGGAAAAATGGAGACAGGAAAAAGACTGAAAAATTATATAAATGAAGAAATAAAGGAATATCAAAACAATATATTCTTATATAAATTAAAAGTGAATACAATTGAAAAAATAGAAAAGAATGGTATTTAAATATTATGAAAGAACACTTTCTCATTTTTCCTTGGAAACATTTAGAGATCAAAAAGAAGAAAGCTATTAGAATGAGATACATTTGGTGTAAAAAGGCACATGAAAGTAAAGATTTTCTGTGGAGATTATCACTAGGTAAATTATCTGTTAAGGCTAATATGCCTTATAAAAGAAAACAAGAAAGGACATGTATTCATTGTGGAGAACTTGAAACAACAGAACATGTTTTTTTGAAATGTATCAGAATAAAGAAATTATGTGGAGAAATATGTAAAAATAAGATGTTGAAAGGTTTGGATAAGATAGAACATATAAATATGGATATGTTGGAGTATGAATATTATGAAAAAATAAGACAAGAAGTAAAGAAAATTGATAGAATAATATTTTACATTTTAGGGACAATATGGATTCATAGGTTCATAGGTAGGTACTAGGCTATCAGCCCTAGGGCCTATACAAGCCTAGTCAGAAAGGTACCCTGGCTTTCACCACCCAAGAAAATTATTTTCCTGTGCCCCTGTTGAGCAGAGCCACAGAGGTGACCCCCAGGGTAAATTTCCTATTTCCCATCCAGTCATCAATATTTTTCTTGAAGAATGCTAATGAGGAGCTTTGTTTGATATAGATAGGTAGTTTGTTCCAGAGTATAGGAAGTCTCTGGGACAGGAATCTATCCCTCCAGAATGTTCTGTTTATTGTGGTGACAAGGTTTAGGTCCCTAGAGCATGTAGCTGAGAGGGATCGGGATTTCATTAAGAGGAGCATGTCCAACAGCTCTGGGTTTGACATAGCTGGAGTTTTTGAGAAGGTCTGTGTAGGGCATCTGTTTGAGGCTGGTAATCCTCTTTGTGAGGTATTTCTGCGGCCTTTCCAGTTGTTGTAGATGTCTTGTGAGGTACATACCAAAATGGGCATTGTACTCTATAATAGGTCTAATGAGTGATGAGTAGAGGGGAACAATAACCTCTTTTTTCCTGGATGAGAAACCTTTTGTGATGAGGTGTGCCACATAGAAGGATTTCCTGACTACTGTGGTGATGTGATTATCAAAGGAGAGACTACTGTCCACCTGTGTCCCAAGGTCTCTTATCACACTTTTGGTGTTAAGTAAACTATCACCTATGTGGCAGCTTATGGGTAAAGAGTTTTTATCAAACGGAATGACAATGCATTTTTTGGCACTGAGCTTGAAGCCATGGCTTTGACACCAGACATCTGTCTCAGTCAGGCCCTTTTGTAGGATGTCCACATAGTTAGGAGTTTCAATTATGGCTCCTAGTTTGCAGTCATCTGCAAACTTTGTTAACCAAAGACCTTCTGTGTTAGCCTGTACTTCAGAAAAGTAGATACCAAACAGGAGAGGACCCAGGACTGAACCCTGTGGTACTCCACTTGTCACTGGTCTGAAGTCGGATTTGGAGTCTGCTACTTTCACAGTGTGGGTTCTGTCAGTGAGCCAGTTGGCAACCCATCTTGTGACATAGAGATTTATACCTAGTTTAGTGAGTTTATCTATAATTCCAGAGTGAGGGATGGTGTCAAAAGCCTTGGCGAGATCTAGATAGGCTGTGTGAACCACCTTACCCTTGTCTACGGCTTTGGTGACTGCTTCAAAGAAGTCAATCAGGTTTAGGAGACATGATCTGCCTTTTACAAACCCGAACTGGGTGGGGTCCAGAGTTTGGAGATTACCAATGTCTTTGTTTATAAGTTCCAATGATGATACATTCCATGGCCTTGCAGACCAGGCTCGTTAGGCTAATGGGGCAGTAGTTCCCAGGGTCCATGGTGGCTCCCCCTTTGTGGAGTGGGATAACTGTAGCTGTGCACCATTTGGTGGGTACAAAGCCTGAGGTGAGGCTATGATTGAACATGGTGCTTAGGTGAGGTACTAGTTCTTTCTGTATTTCATGTACGATGCAGCCTGGGATGTTGTCTGGTCCCATGGATGCTGTGTTCTTGGCTTTGAAGAGTGTGGTTTTTACCTGTGCAGCCGTGATTACAAGAACTTTGCATTCTTCCGGTATAGAGATGGACCCTTTACAGGGTGATGGGGGGGTAATGTTAGCACTGAACCTATCTGCCAGGATGTTGGCAATATCAGTTGGTTCTGTATATTTAGTGCCATTGTGCTGTAACTCAGAGCAGATCTGAGTATTGCCATTGAGATTCTTGACCATAGCTATAGAATGCTTTGTAGTTGTCTTTAGAATCAGTGGAGATTTTGTTTTCATAACTAGCTTTGGAGGATTTTATGAGGGATATCAGCTTCTTACTGAGGCTGACCAGGGAGTTCTTACAGTCATGGGATCTTACTCTTTTTTGCAACAGTTTCTTTCTTCTGTTGTAGAGTTTGTTTATGGCAGGCGACCACCAGATTGGCTTCCTTTTTTGAAGGATAGCATCTTGGTTCTGTTAGGGATAGCACGATCCATGCACTTGTGTATGTGCTTATAAAGTGCATTTATGTAGTATTCAGCAGTTGTACCTCTATTGTCCCTCTGCATGGGTGTCATGAAGTTTGCCACTTCTGTCTTAAGAAGCGTGAAGTTGGCTTTGGAGAATTTTTTTACGGTGGTTTCTCTAATTGGGGGGGAGGGTGAGGGCGGGATGTGGATGTCTAGGCTGACTAACTTGTGGTCGGATCTGACCCTTGAGGAATTGACCTCTTTTGTGGAACACTGGCCGCCCATGTTGGTAATGACCAGGTCTAGGATATTGCTGCCCCTGGTGGGGGTGTGGATAAGTTGATCCAAGGCGTTGGAATTTATGAATTCCAG
Organism: Protopterus annectens; assembly: GCF_019279795.1. Lineage (NCBI taxonomy): Eukaryota > Metazoa > Chordata > Ceratodontiformes > Protopteridae > Protopterus > Protopterus annectens. Next base: position 726,540,389 of record NC_056732.1, read on the forward strand.
AAAACGTTGAGTGAAAGAGTTGGTACATGAGTAGTTTTCCCAGTTAATGGTGGGATAGTTGAAATCACCCATTATTAGGGTGTTAGGTTGTACCCTAATATTTTCCAGTGTATCAAGAAATGAGGAGTGGGAATCCTGGGGCATGGTGGGGGATCTGTAGCAAGTTACAATTTGGATTGCAGGCTTGCCCAGAGTTAGTTGCACTTGGATAATGTCAGATGCATTATGCTGAGCAACTAGCCTGGAGGTGTGTATATCCTTAATAAATATGGACATGCCTTCACCTTTAGTGTTTCGGTCCAGGTTAGGTGGCCGAAAGGTGTGGTGTGAATTATAGCCTGGTAATGCAGGGGTGCTCTCTGGACCCTTGAACCAGGTCTCTGTCACTGCACAGATGTCGATGTTCTCCATTTTAAGGAGTGCCTCGAGTGAATGCATTTTGAGGTTTAGACTTCTAGCACTGAGTAGCATTACCCTCAGATTTTGCTTGTTTGTATCTGTTATGGTGGTGAATTTGTCATTTTAACCTTGCCAAAAAAGGCACTATAGGGGTGGCAAGAGCCTTAGCCAGTATCTGGTATCCAAAGGGCGACAGTTGCAGGCCATCTCAGGCAAAACATCATGGTCTGTCAGTCATGCCATCCCAGGCAGACAGATACTGGATCCCCTTAGAATGACAACAGAAACTTAGCCAATTGTTGAAGTCAGTCATTTTGTCCTTGTACTGTGGTATCATTCTGGGTGATGGCAGGATGCTACTCAGGGCTAGGGTCATACCTGCCTGGGCTACAAGATCGGAGAGCTCCTCCATGTCTCTTTTCATGTAGTCCAGGGAGGTACATCTCAGGTGATTCACACCAGCATGGACAATGAAATAGTCATATTTGTACTTGCTGTGGAGTGACCTGAGTGCGCGCATTATGTGGCAGATCCTGGCACCCGACGGGCAGCTGACAGTAACTTTCTCCTTGTTTAGCCTGGTGAATGGAACATCAGTGTGCCTGACTATAGAGTCACCTATGACTAGAGTGTTGGGTACATTGTTATGCCTTGTAGGCTGTGGTTGAGTGGCACACTGAATTTGTGAGCTATGTGTAATTTGGGTTGTGTTGAGGGGTGGAGGTTGCATGTGTTTCTGCTTTGGAGGTCTCAGTTGCTTGAGCAGATTTTTATTGAGAACCTCCACAAATGTAGGTGTGTATGTGTTGCTATGTGTGTGTTTTGGTGGTGTAGGTTTTGAGGGACTATGTGATGAGTGTGGTGTTGTGCAAGTGTTTATCTTCTCCTCTTGACTGTCTAGTCCAGTCTTGGGTGAAGAGAGCTTTGCTTCCAGTTTGGCTATATAAGTGCATCTCTCACAGGTTGTAGTGTTGGTTGGTAAGAGGAGAGGGTTTCTGTGTACATGAGGCAATTGCTGCATTACCCCAAGATGCCCAGATTCATCAGGTAGACAGGAGAAAACACCAGGAGCTGACCCTTAGAAATCCCTGGATAGGTGCTTGTTTATTAAGTACTAAAAAATGTTTTCCTCTAGACAAGTGAGGAAAGTTGAGTGCTGTAGTAATTTGTAGCTTATTTAGTGCTTACAAGTTCTGAACAACAGCTGAGCTCAAAGAAACATATTTGAGTTCTAAAACTAAAAAAACTGGCTAGTTCTAAGGGAAAATTTGATGAGCAGACTTTATGGCGCCGGAAATAGTTTAACCCTAGCTAAGTGGCAATGCATAAAGTGTATTTATTTTAATATAACAGTAGCAGATGAGCAAACTAATTTAAACAAATTAACCAATTAACCAATAAAAAGCTAAAATGAGCCCCGTTCCAGCAGTTTTCGATCAGACAAGTTCTAATTGCACACTCCTGCCACTAGGGTGCAGGGGAAACCTTCTCCAAAAAAGATGGTCTAGATTAGTGCTTAAGTTATACAAATAAAGCTAGATTCAGCAGGTCTAAATTTAGTGTATGCTACAGCAAACAAGGTGTACCAATTTCAGAAAGAAACAATTCAAATAAGCAGGCACAATAAGCATTTAACTAGAAACTCCCAGCTCAGAAGGGCAGAATCTACCCTCTCCTCCCACAAGAGTGCAGAGCACACCTTCTTAATGTAAAATAACTGGCTTGAAGCCCAAGTGCTTAAATCAGAACTAATACACTTTTAGAATAACAGACACTAAGCCTTCAATCAGCAACTCCCAACTTAGGAGGATGTAAGCTACCTGTCCTGTCACAAGAGTGCAGACCACAAACCGTCGTAATGTAAAAGAAAAGGTCTGAAGCTCAAGTGCTTCAACCAAAGGCTAAGAATAATAGTTACAATTTAATCAGGCTACTAACAAGCAGTAATAAATGCAGCAGAATAAATGCAATAAAGTAGGAAGAAACACAAATACAGTAAAAGCAGATGAATAAAGTGCAATGTTTTTATAACAATAGAAAACGAGCAAACTGATTTAAACAAATTACCCAATTAATCAGTAAAAAAGCTCAAAACTGAGCCCTGTTCCAGCAGTCTTCAATCAGACAAATTCTAACTGCACAGTCCTGCCACTAGGGTGCAGGGGAACCTTCTCCAAAAAAGATGGCCTGGATTAGTGCTCAGGTTATACAAGCAAAGCTAGATTCAGCATGCCTGAATCTAGAATATGCTAGAGCAAACAAGGTGCACCAATTTCAGAAAGAAACAGTTCAAATAAGTGGATGGAAAGATTTAATGAAGTTAAATTTAATGGGAAATGGATACTAAAAAAATCCTAAAGAAAATACATTATTGGTTTTGGAAAAAGGGTGGGGGCAGAGTGTTTAATAGTATAAAACTGTTTTATATTGTATAAAGGTGTAGATAATTCTAAATAATGTAAATAATATACAGAATATTAATCATGTAAATAATGTATGATTATCAATAAAGAACCCATACTTTTTGAAGCTGTTAGATGGTGCCAGAGGGCTCCTACAGCAGCAAGGAAGATGCCTAAGGAGAGCAACAGCAAGGAGGAGGAGAGAAAAGCTAAGAAGAATTTGGAGGTGGAAAGTGAGAATTTGGAGAAACTTTTAGTTATGTATTTACCATAACTTTAGATGTTATCCCAGGATGCACCACCACTAATCCCCAGATCTTGTTTGTCCGCATTCATGCACACATACATAACTTGTTTATATAACATTGCCAGATGTTTCAAGATGAAACAATAGTCCAAGGAAGGGGAAGGAGGGTGTTATGGTTGAATGAAGTAGATGGATCCCAAACATCTAAAGTTAAGACCACGTAGTCGCAGCACAAATGTCACTAATGGCAAGCTTAGAATGGAATGCTATTGAAGGACACAAACAATTGATCTGTTTCGCCTGTGGACATCTAATGTGTGGAATATGTATTCTGCTTTGTTTGAGTACTTTGGAAAGAAAACTGGAAGTTCTAATGACTGTTGTAGACAAAACTAGAACAAACTTTAGGGACAAAGGATGGATTTGGCCTGAGAGATAATAGAAATTTCAAATCACATGTTGCTGCAGGATGAGAAACAATCTGTTGCTCATTAAAGGTGGGTTTATAGATTCATGAAAATTGGAAATAAATTGAACCTTGATGGTAGAGACTGAAGAACCTTGATTGAATAGGGAAGTAAAATTTCAGGACTTCCGATACAGGAATAGTGATGGGATCCAGACAAATAGCAAATCTCTTCCATTTGCTAGAATACAATTTCTTAGTGGCAGACTACTGGTGGAGTAGTCACTGATGAACTAATAGGTCTGGGATCTGATCCAGGAACCATGGACCATCCAGTGCATAAAGATAGGGGAACCATACCTGACAAGGCCAGTAAGGAGCAACTAAGATCATTTTGCTCCCGATCACTCTGGGAAGGAGGGAACTGGGGGAGGGAGAAGAACTTTATTCAGTGGGGTTGCGAAGAGGTCGCAACAAGGAATTCCCATTTGCTGAAAATCTGAGTTGCAACCGTATTGTTCAGAGACCACTCGTGGAGAGAGGATAGTTCTGCTCAGTCTGTCGGCTATCACATTGAGTCGCCACTAGAAATTGTTTACACTGCCCATTCCCAAACTCTCATGGCCTCTGGATCTGGTCCCTCCCTGCTTGTTCAGGTACCAGACTACTGACATGTTGACAGAGTGAACAGAAACACCACCCTCATTTCTAAAATGTTGATATGAAGGAATGCCATTTGCCTTGGACTGACCTGCCGAGGGAATGCCCCCACCCCATCTGGGAGCCACAGGAGGAGGTGGAACAAAGGGTCGCCCCTGATCCAGATTGGAGGGCACCAGCCACCAGCGAAGGTCCTGTTTGCAGGTTTCCGTGATCCATATGAGGTGACTGAGAGGGAGATCCTGAAAGGACCACTGTGTTGAAAGAAGCCACTGAATTTCATGTGCAACCTTGCTAGATTTCTCATGTGCAACCTTGCAGGGGAACTAGAAAGATCCCAATAGCTGCAGGACCATTCTGGCTGGGGCTTGATCTGGGGAAGTAAGGCTCGAACTTGAGCCTGTATGGTTTGTATCCTTTCTGTAGGAAGATGACCCCGCATTTGGTTTGAGTCTATCTCTACTCTGATGAATCTTATGCTGAGATGGCAGCAACACAGACTTTGGCCAATTGAAGGTGATTCCAAGGAAGTGTCCAGTGATATTGTGGCTTGTAGGCTCTGCAATAGTAGATGCTTGGAGGTGGCAGTTAGGAGCCAGTACGGAAACACCTGGAATCCTAGACTTCTCAGAGAGCAGTCCACGACCGCCAAACATTTGGTGAACACCCTGGGGCTGTGGTGAGACCAAAGGAGAACTGAAAATGACTGTCTCCTAGGCTGAAGCACAGATGTCTCCTGGATGCTTGATGTACCATGATATGGTAATAAGCGCCCTGAGATCTATGGAGCACATCCAAACACCTTTCTCCCGCAGTGGGAGAATGGATTGTAGGGTGACCATTCGAACTTGGACTTTTGACTGAACGATTTAGAATGCTGAGATCCAAAATGGGCCTCAAGTCCCCGGTCTTTTGGCACCAAAAGAATCTTGAGTAAGTCCCTAATCCGATCTGGTCTGTGGGGACTGGTTGATGACCTTTTGAAGCAGCTTTGAGACTTCTAAGGCTGCAATTTCCTGACTGGGTGGTGGGTCCGGGATTTTCTTGGACGGAGGTGGGGAGTGAGACCTCTGGCGATAATTCGAAGCACCCATCGGTCCTGAGTGATATCTTCCCAGGCTTTTAGGTGCTTCGAAAAATGACCCCCGACTGGCAATCCCTCAGGGACTGTGAAAGGCTGAAGAGTCACGAAAGGACTCGCGGTCTCCAGTGTTGCGAGGGCCTCTGCCGCCTCTGGGACGGCATCTTCCAGAAGAATTTCCCTCCTCTGCCTCTAGAAGGGGATCGTCCTGCTGTGAGGGATAAGACTTCTGAGATCTATGGAACCACATTTTCCTCCTCTTTTAGCCTTGGGGTAAGGCCAAAAGGGAGTGGAAAAGGTCAATGTGTTCTTTACCTTGGGTCCAAACAAAGAGGACCCATCAAAGGGGCATCGGCAAAGGAAGACTTGAAGGCTTCCAGGCTTGCCTCAGAGCAATACCTGTACTCACCGGCTGCATAAGAAATGAGCCTCATGGACGAGTTTGATATGGATGACAGGCGTAGCCAACTGAGAGCCAACCATCTGGGCCAGCTGCTCAGGTAGGTTACCCAAGAGGGTATCTGAAAGCTCCTTGATCAGATCCCTCTGAAACCTGGTGAACTGTGTTAAATAGTTCAGGCATCTTAAGGTAAAGGCTGCTGAACTGAGGTGATCCATGCTCCTAGACTCCTTATTAGGAGGATGTCTGCTACATCTTGTTGGGTAGCAGATGCCACCACCAAGGCATCTACAGCCACCTCCTTCTCCTGCTGACAGGAACTTATTTGGGCGAGCAGGAGTCTGGGTCCCACGCCCCGCCGACAGATCAAATCTAGGAGAGGTGGAGGGCTGAGCCCAAGGCCTTAAGGAACACCAACTTGTCAGCAGAAGGGGTTTGGAATGCCAGCCACCTCGTTGTTTGAGGGCTTCCAGGATGTCTGCAAAGGAGACATCATCTGAGACCCTCTGCATCATCAAGATCAGTGTCTGACGTGAGAGACTCATCAGGAGTCAATGTGCTTCCTCTTGCACGATCTTTTTCCTCTGAAGAAGCTTCAGAGGGACCTCCAGGAGGGGGGGGGTGACCTCAGGCCCCGCTGTCTAAGGACAGGGGACTGCCAAAGACCCAGTCTCTGTATGCAGGGAAGGTGCTGGAGAGACCGTGGAGGTAGCCAAAGAAGATTTGGCTCATGGCCCTGAAGGCCGGACCACCAGAATCCTGGGAAGGTCCAACCCGATGCACTGAGAGGAAGGCTTGGGACCGAAAACATCAGTCAACTCTGACTCGAGCCGGGTTGCCTCCATCGGCTCCACCAGCACCGCTCCAACGGTGCCGAGGCTGTTGGAGGAGGAACCATAACGGACCATCCTCCGGCCGAATGGGCTGGAGCGAAACTAACTTTTGGAACACAGGAGACTGGAAAAGTCTTAGGAGCACCCTGTCAATGTCCGAATCAGACATCTTGGAGGATCTAGATGAAACCGATCGGGTCCGAACCGACTTCTCCATCGGCTCCAAAGGACTGGGATCGGTTCCGAGGAGATCCCAAAACAATCCCCTCGGTGCCGAGGAGGGCAAGGGGAAGAGTCTGAGCCGGCAACCCTCATCAGCTCCAAAATCAGTGGAGCCGATGAAGGTGACCTGCCTCTCGACGCCCCAGTCCTCGGCTCAAACCAGAGGAGTCGAGACTGGAGGCATCGAGGCACAAGTCCGTGGAGCCGATGGAGAAGCCTGCCTAGGTTTCTTAGCAGTCGGTTCCGACGGGCTGGTTGGAGCCGATGCTTTCTTCTTCTTGGTAGGAGAGGATGAGGAAAATAAGGCCTCAAGGAGGGTTTAATCAGCCCTTTCAGTATTAATTTATTCTTCCTCTGGAGGACTCTAGATGAAAAGGCGTGACACACGCTACAGGACTCCTGTAGGTGCTTGCGCTAAACAATATACATATCGAGGAGTGGTCATCGGTTATAGACATCTTATAACCGCACCTGCACTTTTAGAACCCTGAGGGTCTATGTTCTTTGACATAATGCCTATCAAAACACTAAAACAGTGGAAAGAAGCACTATCTTGTCAGAACAAATACTTCACCACAATACAAAAAATTTAACTTTAAACTTATAACTTTTAACTTTTTAAACGATGCAATACAATGACAGAAAACACTAAAAAGGAGGGCCAAGACCCTCTAACTTAAACAGGTACTTAACCTCCTTGAAAAAATAAGAGAAACTAGCTGAAGAATAGCCCTCTAACTTAAACGGGAAACCTTTCCCTTAAACAAACACACAATTTACCTCAAAAGTACCAAAACACACAACAAGAATAGCTGTTAAAACAGCTTTTGGGTAAGAATAAGGAATTTCCTGACAGGAAACTTTAGAAAAAACAGTACTTAGCTCAGCCAAGTTTGAGACCACGTCCTAGCTTGTAAGCGGCAAACAAGAGCTGAGGGATTAGTGGTGGTGCATCCTGGGATAGAGAATAGCTCAGCCAATAAGAGGCTTCGCTCTATAGCATAGCAGCCCATCAGTACAGAATGTAGGCGAGATAGGATCACATAACATCATTTGTTTGATACAGAGCTTTAGAATGTAAGCAAAGATTCCTGTATGGTAGCTGTTGCAAATGAGCAGCACTTAGCTGTCTCCATGGAGAAGAAAATAAGTGAGTCTGTTGAAGTGGTGCATGTAATACAAGCCAGGTAATGTGGCAGCAGTGACAGAAAGTAAAAGAGGAAATTGGCAAGAAACTGCGAAATTCTCTGGTTTTGTGGTAGCAGATAATACTGTAACTAAAAGATATGCAGCACTGACAGCAGGCAAAAAGCAGAGCAGCAGCAATCTGCAAGTAAAACTGTTTTTAAAAAGAAGAGAAGAGAAACTAACTGTGAGAATAAGAACAATGACACTGCAATAGGCACATACTATGTATGGAACAATTTTGTAACTGTTCTGGGTTTTAAAGTTCTTTTATACATATTAGGAGAGAGACTATTTGTGACATAACATTTGAAACTGATGGACTGAAGATGAAATTTCTGGAACTGTATAACAAAGAGAAGGACATTTATCTATGGAATAATTATTTGCTAGTTGTTAGTAACTTAATTGTTTAAAAATGTTACTTTGCAGTTTAAAACTCAACCGAAAATGATGTTAAACAATGCATGCAGTGACTGTGTAAAACGGTTGCTAATATTGTGAAAGTTAGAGATAGAGAAACTTATGGAAATGAGGGTAGAATCTGGAAGCTGTTTTAAAATATGAAAATAAAACATCGTGAAACACTTGCCAAATGTTATTTTTGTGGCTGGTCATAGGGGGCCTTAAGGTATGGTTGGCAACCTAAATCATGTTCTTTTGGGAATTTTTCTCATTTAATTAGTGATTGTGATGAGGTACAATGTAACCAGTGTGGGGAGAAAGGACATACAGCAAGAATGCATGTGCCGGAATGCAGATTGTGTAAAAAAAAAGTGGACACTTTTGGATGGATTTTCAAGAACAAACAGTCAGTAATGAAAAAGAAGAGGAAAGGGAAGAAAATGTACATGACGAAGGGCAACAAAAGGCTGGGGAGGTGGTGAATTAGGTAAAAAACTGCAGAAGAAGAAAAAATATGGAGGGGAAAATGAGGATGGAGACTGCATGCAGGATGAGAGTTCAGGAGCAGAGACTGAAACTAATATTAAGTCCTAGTCACTGAAAAATCTGATTCGGACAATCAAGGATTATTTGTACCTGAACCCAGGAAAATATTTAATTGGAAAAAGAGTAAAAATAAGAAAACAAAAAAAAAATTCCTTTAAATTTAAAAAGAAGGAAAAGCAACAATTTTAGAGTACTTTCAGTAAATAAAAAACAGTATTATTAACACAGTAAGAAGGATAGTGATACTGGAATGGTGTGCTAAATGTGATGTGGATGCTAGTCTATTAGAGGATGGAAGATTCCTGACAAGTGAAGAAAGGCTGCAAACAGACAAACTGTTGGGTGGAAAATATAATATGGAATTTAGGAAGTGAAAGTTGTTCTGGAGCGACTGTGTTGTGTAAAACACAGTGAAAATACTATATGTAGCACTGGTAAGCAGGGGAAGGTTAACTGCTGTGGATGTGAGGTGGGGAGAACATATTTATAGAATTAGAGCATTATATGTAGATATAACTAGCATGGAGAGATGGAATCTATTTCATCAACTATTAGACTATGTGTGGTTAACATGAACATTATAATTGTATGGGATTTTAATTTTGATTTAAGGGAAAAATGTAAAAAGAAAAAGATATTAAAAAAAATCCCGTAAGTGATAAAATGTGGTAAATTGGCTGTGAAGAACAAAAGTCAATGTACTTATAGAAGGGGGACACTTGGATCTGAAATTGATTATTTGCATTATCGGAAGGCTTGAAGTAGCAGATGGTGATACAGTTGTAACAGGGTTTTTCAGACCCTTTAGCAATTTGGATGGAGGTGGTGATAGGAAGGAATTATATTAAAATAGGAAAGGGAATAAAAATAATAAATGAGAAATTGTAGAATTAGATTGTAGAGTGGGAAGTATTGCAGTTATGGAAGAGTCATATAACCATGAAGGACTTCTATAAATATGGGTCTGAATGGTGGATGGAATTTAAAAAGAAGTACGAAAAGTGTTTTTCCAATGGCACGAGGGTGTGAGAAAAGAAGAGAAAGTGAAGTATGTGAAAATGTACAGAAATGTATTAGGAAATTTAAAGAATAACACAAGAGAGTATTATGGTATAGAAACAGAAATATATAAAAAGCAAGAAAAGTAAGACGTTACTGTTTAGGCAGCAATATTACTTACAAGGGAGAAGGAAGGGAATAGCTGCATATTTGTGTAAAAAAAGTAAAGGATGCTATTAGCGTAATGAGGGAACTGAAAAAATGAAAAAGGAGAGATAAAAAGAATACAAGAACAAATGAGTATTGTAGTACAACATGTAGAAATATGTATAAGGTAAAAAGAAATAATATATGAGAGAATGGAAAGTAAAAAAAAATCCAGAATGAGTTAAGGAAGAATTTGAAAAATAAATTACTACTGGTGAATTGAAAGTAAATGTTGATTTAGTATCAGGCCCAGATGGTATAGGGTATGAAATGTACAATAAATTAATGGATTAGCAAAAGGGAGTATTTTATAAATGTACTGAATGAATAGTTGAAGTAATGGCTTGTTCATGCAGATTTATTTAGTGAGATATTAAAAATTTATATGGAAAAAGATGAGAAGAATGAAATAAACAGTTGGAGACAAATCACAATAAATAACACAGATTATAAAGCATTTAGGAGAATAATAGAGGAGAATGGAAGGAAAGATGAGGAATAGTATGCAGGAAAGTATATATGGTACAAAAGGGAAGGGGTGTCAAGAATTATTATTGGTTGAGAAACAAATTGTGGATTTTATTGTAAGTAAAAGAGTGGAAGAAGTGATTAAAGTAATTAAAGTAAGGACAAAAATGATGAACCAAGATAGTAGGGTTTCCGGATTTCCTATGGAAACTGGTAGTAAATAAGTTACCAGTAAAGGGGAACTCTGCCGTATAAAAAAAAATGAAAGGTTGTGTTTATTTTGTTGGGTGGAATTTCACTCAGAACAGAATGTACAATCTCCTTCAGCTGCAGACATTTTGCTCCTACTGAACATTTGCTAATGAAAAAACAAAACAAAAAACAAGCTAATATATTTGCAGATGTAAGAAGCTTGGCTTTTTCCCATAGCTTTCATTGTTTTGTGTTATTTTTCAAGCCTGCTTGATTACAAAAAACACTAATTTATAGCATAAGCCAAGGGCATTAATCTAGATATGTTTCACCCTTATAAAATAAGAGAAAATGTCTTATTTCTATATACAATATAATCAGTACACTTTTACACCCAAACCCCACCCCAGCAGCCCATGATAACAGTATATTAACATTAAACTTGCTCTTGTCCAGGCCTTCTTCTCTTGTTATACTGTAAAGCCTACATTTCATACAACTAAAAAAAGTACTTCTTTACTTTAATATCTTTATTTTATTAATTAATTTATTTATTTTACATTTGTTTACCGGGATAGTCCAATTGGATAGATATCCATTTTTAGCGGATGCCCAGGGAGAAAAGCTCCACATAGACAAACTTACATAGATTACACAGAAGTTAACAAAGAATTATAAAAACAAAGTGATTATATACAATAGCTAAGTAGTGTTCCCTAGTAGGGACTCACAATTCCCATGGACAGACACAATTAATAGTAAGAGACATCAGATTGGAAGCAGAGCTTGGTGACATAGTTACAAGTTATGATAATTACAGAATATGCTTTCAGTTTACAACTTAATCAGTGTTGGTACATAGGCATAGCCAATTCACTCTGAGATACTGTTTGAGTTTTTTTTAAGAGACTTTTGGAGGATTTTAGGGTTATATAGTTTGGCAATGAATTCCAGGTTTTGCCAACAAAGTTGGCAAACAGGGATTCACCAGCAGAGTTATTAGCTTTGTGGGTTTGGCCAGTAATTCATCGGCTGACCGTAGGGATCTCAGGTTGCTATATGGCTTAATAATATTTTTAAGTGATGGGGTATCCTTAGGGTGGTACAAAATTTTGTGCACTACTAAGAGTTGATTGAATTGAATTAAGCTGGGCAGTTTAGCCACTCTAGTTGTTTAAGGTTCTGGCAGTGGTGGGTTCTATAGGTGGAGCCAGTGGTGAATCTGGCAATATGATTGTAGCTATGGGACAGCTTACCTAGTTCGGATTTGTTGAGGTTTGAGAGTACAAGCGAGGCATATAAAAGAGTAGAGAGTAGGTGTGATCGGGGGATTGCAGTCCTAGCCAGTGGGATTAAAAATGTCTTGTTTCTATACAGTAATCCAAGCTTCTTATTGATGGTCTGTATGGTTTTGTTGACCTGCAGGTCAAATTTGAGAATATTGTCTATGATAACCCCTAGCAGTTTGGTGTGATGATCTGGGGAAATAGTGGTACCATTGTTAGATGTGACAGAGAATGAAAGTGTGGTAGATCTACTAATGAGGGAGAAGAGTAGAAGTTTGGGTTCAGAAGTAGGCGTTGATTGATGAGCCAGTTCTCAATATTGTTAAATGTATTTTGGGTTAAGGTTTGCAGTTCGGATGTGGAGGTGGCTGAGCAGATCAGAGTGGAATCATCTGCATATTGAATGCAGGTAGCTTTAGGGATAGCAGCGTGAAAATTGTTGATAAAAATAGAGAAGAGTAGTGGACCTAGTATGGACCCTTGAGGGACACCAAGTGTGAGAGGTAACTGGCTGGAGAGTTTGCCCTGCCATAGTACCACTCATTGTCTACCAGTCAAGTAGGACTGGAACCACTAGATAGCAGGCTTGTTGAGGGAAATAGATTTTAGTGAAAGAATGAAAAGTTCATGGTTGACCATGTCAAAGGCTTTTGATAAGTCAATAAAGAGGGCGGAGGTTAGCCTATTGTCATTCCTGTTTTGGTTTATGGCAGTAGTAAAGGAAAGGAGGGCTGAGGTGGTGCTGTGGTATGGCCTGAAACCATGCTGGGAGTTGTATAGTAAGTTATTCTGTGAAATGTATTGCATTAGTTGCTTGTGTACACATTTCTCCATTATTTTGGCTAGTGGGGAAAGAATGCCAATGGGTCTATAGTTGGATATGTCTGAGGAGCTGCCACCTTTATGGAGTGGGATAATGTGAGATATTTTCCAGAGGGAGGAGATAGCATTTTCAGATAAGGTTCTGTTTATGAGGATAGATATGGGATATGCAATGCCATCTGCAGCTATGTGTAGGTACTCTGCAGGGAGGAGGTCAGCAGCGAGGGTGGTAGGTTTTAGTTTTTTAGAAGTGTTTGATAAAACTAGTGGATATTGGTTGGAAGCTAAATTTGGGGTGATCATTGGGTAGATTAGGTGTGTGGTTTAAGTTAGAGGGGGTTAGTTGATTTGCTATGGATTGGATTGTTTTAGTGAAAAAGTTATTAAAGGTGCTAGCTATGGTCTCTGGGAAACTATGGGTGTAGTTACCTGGGGTTGGGTGGTGGAATGACCTGGACGAAGTAGTTGATTTAAGCCTGCCCAGAACTTTTGAGGGTTGTTATGGTGTTTTTGTAGGAGATTTTGGTAGAAGCTTTTTTTTATCCAGTAAAATAGATTTTTTTGTATCATTCCTGAGTTGACTATATTTTAGACGATCAAGTGGGGCTTTAGTTGTTCTCCAGCTGACCCAGGCTCTGTTTCTAGTTTTGATTTTAGCTTTGGTATCTTTTATGAGCCATGGTGCTGTATTTGATCTAGTTTTTATTGTACGTGCTGGAGCATGGGAATCAAGGATACTTAGGAATTTAGTGTTAAAGTGATAACTATGGCCTCCTCTAATGTTAGATTTTTTAGTTTTGACCGGTCAACTGCTTTTAATTTGTTTTGGAATATAGCAGCATCAAAGTTTTTCCTGTTTCTGTTTTATATTTGGGCTGGTGAGGGTTTCCTGTCTTATGTTTTATGATATAGGTTAGACAATGGTCGCTGAGGTCATCAGGGAGAGTACCAGCTGTGTACAGTTGGGGTTGGTTATTAACTAGGATCCAGTCTAGGATACTTTCCCTGTTGGTTAGTTTGTTTATCCTAGTAGGAGAGGTCATGGTCTGTTTAAACCCAGGTAAGTTTATATGGGTGGGGGGGGGGTCAGAGGAGCAGGGGTGCCAGTCGGTGTTAAAGTCACCAAGAACTATGGTTTCTTGGGGATAGGTAGTGGATAACCAGTAAAGGATATCTTCTAGGTTATTTAAGTTGTTGCCTGGCAGAATGTATGCACAGATGATGTTCAACTGCTTGTTTTAGTTAATCTGTAGCTTGGTTATGAGGAGTTCCACGTTATTGAATTGGGGACGTTGAATGGGTCTCTATTAACGGTTAGAGTATTTTTGTAAAGGACTGCTATCCCACCTCCTGTCCTTGTAGCACAGTCTAACCAGTGAATATTATATCCTGGAGGTAGTATCTTATTGTCAGTAGTACTGGGTTTTAGCCAGGTTTCCGTATGATACATAATGTCCGGGGAGTGGATTGCTAGGAGGGTGTGTAGGTTGGGAATCTTATTGTTAATACTTCTAATATTTAGGTGAAATGCACATACAACAGTCACTGAAAAGACTCCCCCACATTTAAAATACCCCTAAACACACACCACATAAAACTGCTTTGCTATATATGGCATGCAGTTTATATCATGAAATGTTTTATACAAATGCCAGTAAGAACCAAATTTGGTTTACTTACAGTTATTTTTCCCTTTTAGTGTCCTTCGAAACATGCCTGACATAAAGTGGGGTATACGGTTTATAGTCCACTTACAAGTTTAACAAAAGTCCAGTCTTTCTCAGCCTCTTTTTCTTGTAAAGCCATATTTCACAAATGTGATTGATCCTTCATAGTCTCATTTATTCACTAATTTCACTGTTGCTGGTTTTCTTCTATTCATCTCCATGTCCCAACACCAGACACTGGCTAAATTCCAAAGTACTCCTGATCCTTCCAGCGAACTCCTGTGATTTTTTTTCTGTCTGTGAAGCACTTTCCTTTGGAAAACTGGAAAATGTTTCACTGGCAAAGTCTCTGTATGAGTTTTATTGTCAGATGAATTAGAAGCAAAGTCCCCTTGTGTTTGCTGGCTCACGTTTTGTTGGATAACATTTCCTATTTCATCCTTAGCTTGTTCTGCCTCCATAAAATGTCTTTGATCTTCCAGGAGGAAATATTCTGAAGACAGCTGGCTACAGCAGTTTGAATCTCATACTTGTCCCTCGGCACCCCCTGATTACTGGGGTAATTTGATTCTCTTCTGTCTGGTGTACAGTGAATAATTATTTTCTAATAAAAATGAAGAACAAGCACAAACCAAACCAGAAATAAAGAAACCAAGTGAAGTAGCTGGATTGCACCCACTCACAAGTAAAAATAGATGAAAGACTCTGTTGTAGTAAATGAAATCCACTTTATTCACTCCACAAAAACACATGAATTGTTCACCAAGGATAAGCGCTTTCGTCTAGAAGATCTAGACTTCATGATGAAGTCTTGCTTTGTTGCTTCTTTGTGCCTTCATAAAATCAGTACAGTTTTTCTTTTAGTTTCTCTGCCGCAGAAGAAAAATCTCAGTTTTTTCAGTGCACGCTGTCTTCTGACGCTACCATTTTTTGAAACAGCACTTCTTGGGAAATATCATACTCAGGCAGCCTTTTCTTTATTTCATCATCTGATTTTTGCAATTTTATCAGTTTATCTGAGTAGCTAGTTAAAGCTTTTTCTATGTATCCAGCCTTTTGTTATTTGAGTTGATATAGACCTTCATTGTTTCATTAATCACTACTTAGTACATTTGATTTATTTTTTCCTCTAAATTACTGGAAGCCATCTCTTGTATCAAAGCTGAATATCGAACTACTTTACTGAATAGCTGAAGGATTTTTCCCAGCCAGTGTTTTCTCTTCATCTTTTCTGATGGATTTTCTTTCAGGTTCTCTAAATTTCTTCTTTGCTGACACCTTGGCAGTACACCTAATAGCCAGTAATTGCGTTTTACTCAAGCTGGCAATATCACTGGGTTTTATTTCTCTTTTTTCACACTGGGAGAGCTGAAATTAGGTTGTTGATTAGTGTATAGTTATCTTGGAAGTCCTACCTGAATACATCCTTAGGCAAGATCCTAAACCATCATGTTCAGAATTTGGAGGTCATGCATAACCTCAAACTGGTCTGGTCTCTCATCATCAAGTTTATGAAAGACAGATCAGGGTCTATATTAGTTTGCTGAAGTCACTCTTCAGTGAACACACATTGTCAACCCGTATTTAGCAAAAATCACTTCTGCAATTCGCTGTATACTCCCAGGGCAAAGAAATACTTGCCCTGCAGACAACAGACCCAAATCTTGCTAAATCTAACCCACCCAAGTGGGGGGTTTGCCCCTCACACCCCTGATGTGGGGGGGCTGTGCCCCTACACCCCCCAACTATATATACCAGCTCTGAGATCACACTACAGTGGAGAAAAGGGTAAAGTTGTGCTGCGGGGCAAGTATTTCCTTGCCCTGGGAGTATTCAGTGAATCACGGAAGTGATTTTTGCTGATTACGGGTCGATGAATGTGTGTTCACTGAAGAGTGACTTCGGCGAACTAATATAGACCCAGACAGATCACCTCACTTTGCTGAAATTTTCTATATTTTATCATGGTATAACTTAACACCAACATTCTTCTTCTTCTGCCCTAAATCCAAACTCTCCATTAAGTAGATATAGTCATTATATGACTTGATTTCTGGAATTGATAGCATGAATGGGAACTAGCAGAAGGCAGATGACACTCACCCTGACTGATCTTTCTTAGCAGCACTACAAGTGCAGTTGCAGTCTCAAAATGTGGAACAGACTACACAATGCAGATTACTTTGTTTTGTTTTGGTACCCAGGCAATTAAAGTAATGTAATATACCAATAGGTACTCTTGAGAAATGCAAAATAAACATTGAAAACCCAATTCAGCTGTAAAAACACACAAAAGGTAAATATAATAAGTTCTTAAAAACACTTTTAACATGCATTCAGAAAACTCTGAGAAAAATAAAACCTATACTAAGACAACATATGTTAACTGTTTGCAATATAATAAAACATAATAAGGACAAATAAATTATTTTCATGATACTGAACTGTACAAAAGGCACAATAAATCAAATGTTAAACAACAATGTGATAAATGGGGAAGCTATAATGCAGCAGTGATCCTATTATTTAGATATCCATTGTTATGATAAATACAGTTGTAGCACTGTACTAGGTTTACTGTAGGAATTCATCATATGAATGGTAAAATGGCCAGAAGTCTGCCCTCAGCCAAGAAAAAGAGTGGATGTCTATAACAAGCCCTGTAGCACAGCTGAAGTACATCCTGCTCTACCTCCAGAATAGATTGCCAAGTTGTAATACTTAGAGAATGAGTGGATGGATATTCAAGAAGTAACCTTAAAATACTTTGGGCAGATAATTAGAAAGAAGTTGGCAGTGATAGTTACTGACCTGGAAAAATCTCCCAGGCAAGGATTCTGTTGTATTTGTCATAAGAACGTGTAATATGTTTAGCCAACTACTTGACAGGAACCATCCAGTAAATAGACAACCCTGTTTTCCTTTTATAAAAAGACATCAACAGATGAATCAGCTGTATTAGTGTCAGTGGCACAACAGGTAGTATACACACCTTTGTTGCATAAGACTGTGGGTTATATTCCCTCACCAGGTAGATTGATTGCTGACACTGCAATGCAGCATAAGAGTGGGGCTGAACTCCTGAGTGAGTCTCCCTTCAGATGAGACATTAAACCAAGGCCCCATCTGCCTGAGCTGATGGTAGCTCAGGTGGATGTCAGAAGAGCAGGGGAAGTTCCTTGATATCATGGCCAAATTTATTTTACTAGTAGAAATACCACGTTGGGTCTTCCCAGAAAATAGGCTGCTGCTAGCCTAGTGGGACTAACCTGGTCAACAAAGGATAAATTAAAAAGTAATATATCAGTGGATTTGTCTTCACCAGTGTAGCATCCACACTATGCACAGTTCCTCTGGACTCATTCTTCTACGTTACAAAGAGATAGCTAACTGGATCATGTGATTCTAAGAAATATCAGGGGTTTGACAGCAGCATACTTGAAATCACTTAGTTGCAAATCATGTTAGTCACAAAAACAGTAATCAATACTCTTTTCAGACCTGAATTTGCTTCAGTGGAGACAAACCCCCAAACTCACCATGCAAATAACTTTACCCCATGCATCTCCAAACTTAACAGGCTTTTCTCCAAGGTGTCTGTATATCAGAGCAAGGACAAACCCCCAAACTCACCATGCAGATAACTTTACCCCATGCATCTCCAAACTTGGCAGGCTTTTCTCCAAGGTGTCTGTATATCAGAGCAAGGACAAACCCCCAAACTCACCATGCAGATAACTTTACCCCATGCATCTCCAAACTTAACAGGCTTTTCTCCAAGGTGTCTGTATATCAGAGCAAGAGCAGACCTTAACCATAGTAATTTCATTCACTGGTTTCACATTTCAGCCAAGGGCATATTTTCAAGCACTTGTCTATTTCACTAATGACCAGATACCATGTTCCAACACCATGTTTAGCATAAATGGAAAGGATAGTTGTTGAACATACCCTGTCCTTGTGGAAAGCATTTATAGTTCTCTGCACACTAATGTCTGCTTCAAAATTATTTCTAGCTGAGGTATCTTCTAAAAAGATTTTTTTTTTATTTAAATCTGCTCAGATAGTAAGCTCAAAAGGAGTGGAGTTAGCTTCTCATTAACAAAGTTCTAGTCACATGCAGATCTGGCAAATGAAGGATCACATTAAAGAACTGTTTTACAGCTTTCTAGGAATACATACGAGAATATACAGACAAGACATAGAGGCAGAGATGGAAGACAAATGCATTTTTGATGAATAAGCCAGGATACATTGTATAAAATCGTAATAATGAGATGCAGCAACATTTGAGGCATGGAACTTGAAGCAAGAGCTCTACCTTTATCTTTACACTGGTAGAAAATTCAATTCATTCACATAGCTATAGATTCATGTTGGGAGGTCTTTTAATTTCTTTTCAGATAGAGAGCATATTTGAAAAGAAAAAATACTGTTATCAGCCTGAGGTCTATGCTGCATGACGGAGAGATTTGAAGTTTGGATGCAGAGCTCTTCATTCTTGTTGCTGTTGTCACAGTGAAGAGCCAGTATTACTGTTTGAACCATCAGCATTTGTATTAGAAGGGGATTAAACCATAGTTATTTAGATTAAGTTTTTCTTGTCCTACTATTGGTGGCAGCAGCTTTAGAATCAGAGGACATGTTAAGAAATTAATATAATCGGATATGAATCCAAATGATAGAAAAGGCATTGATCACCCATGCTTGCTTGTCAAGAAACCTACTGCAAAATGGAAGAAACCGGTGACTCTGATTGGAGGTAAATAGATTTATTCTTTGAAAACTCCATCTTTCTTTAGTCATGAGACATATATTTTTATTCAGTTTCCACTTATGGGAGATTGAACTTTCTCTACGTATAGTATCTTCTGAAGAGTTTTACTGACTTGAAATGTAAATGGCCTAAAGTGACAGGCTCATCTGAACTTCAAATTAACAAAAAAAGGAGCACTTTGCTAAAAGTACTTGACAGATTTTATTGATTCGGTGCTTTTGTTCCTATTAAAAAATCATCAGAATAAAAGATGCCACTGTAAAACAAACTTAAATATGCTAAAAAGGTAGGTGTGACAACAAGTGTTAATGCTTCAACATATCAGACCTTCTATTTAAAATTGGAGCAAAACAAACTACATAAAAGGTAGTTTGCCATTTACCACCCGCTCCAAACTGTCCACAAAGATCTTTTCAAATACAAAAATGGAGTGCATAATGGGGGTGCTGCACTCCTGAGTGTGTTGCCCTTTGGATGAGATATTAAACCAAGGCCCTGTCTGCTTGAGTTGGTGGTAGCTCAGGTGGATGTAAATGCCCCATGGCACCTATCAAAAAGAGTAGGGGCCCTTTATTTTATAAATTCATATTCACAAAGTCAATACAATGTACATATTTACATATTTATAAACTCTCACATCTTTATTACTTTACAACACATTCCTTTTCTTTTAATATAGATACCAACTCCTTCTTCCATAACCACCATCTAATTTTTCGTATTATATTTGGAATTACCCACTTTCCATTAAATAAAATTTCATTCAACCTTTTTCCATACAATCTATAAAATACTAAATACCTTCTCATCAACATTATGCACAGCTTCTCTATTATAATTTTCAAAAAAAATCCACATTCTATCATGTTTAAATTAATTTTCTTATAATCTTGCATCACTTCTATTATTTTTCTTCTATTATTTTTGCCCATAATATTTTTATCCTCTTGCAGTTTAAAAAAACATGCTTGACTGTTTTCAATTCCCCACAAATATGACAAATTCTTTAATTTATTTTCTTATACAGCATATTTCCTTTTACCAGTATTTTTTTGATTTGTAGTCTCCACAAAAAATCCTGACATTCAACATATTTCTCACATCTTTTATTACTTTCCTTTACAGCCTTTATTTTTTCTTCAGTTAAATGAGCCCAAGGATTCACAAAATAATGCCGTATCATTATATTTTTGTACCATATTTTCCTATAATCTTCCATCTTAACTATTTTTAATTTTCACATTATTATTTTTTTCGTGATACATATCCTTTTTTTATTTGCCCTCACTCTCATCATTGTATTTATCCTTGATTAACTCAATTCTCTTTCATATTTTTCTTCAAAATTCTCACTAACAAATTATCTTCTTTTCCTTTAATCCACCTCAACACCTTATACAAATAAAGAACCTCTGTAAACTATAGGATTTATTAAACCCAATCCACCTTCCTCCTTATTTAAATACAATACTCCTCTTTTAACAGGATTCAACCAGGATCCCCAGATAAATCTGAACATCACCTCAATAAATTGTTTTTCCATATCTTTTGGTATCATTATATTTGCAACATACACTATCTTTCCCATCCAAATAGGAGTTGTCAAATATACTTTTTTTCTTTAAGGAAAGCTTATATCTGCTCCACATTCTACTAAATCTTTTTAAAAGTTTTTCCTGTTGTTTCTTAATGATATTTAAACCTACTACACAAAAATAATTCATTTATATCAAATTGTATTCCTTCTATCTAATCAGTGGACCAAAAACCTTTACTTTTTTCATTATTTAACATCATTCCTAACTTACTCAACCCATAGTTCACATACAGAATAGCCTCTATCATCTTTTCACTATTCTTAGCAATAAGAATGATATCATATGCATATGAATAATAATAGGCTATGTAATACCATAATTCTTCACAAGTACATCCTCTTGCATTTTCTCATTTGTTTGTTTTACTAACCAATTTATAAGTAGTGCAGACAAAATACTACTCATAGGATATTGTGTTTCAGACTTCTATTAATTTATATTTCCTCCCCTATCCAACTTTAAACTTATATTCATATTTTACTACTATTATATACTGATTTACATACTTTCTGGCTTTTTATGTTGAAATTATAACATTCCATTAGTTTCCATAATTGATTAATCATTTCAAATGCTTTGCTTAGATCTCCAACCACTATTTTTGCTGTATTCCACACTCATTCCAGTATCATCCACTGTTTCCCTAACAAACATTAGTAATTTCTGACATTCCTTACCTTTAACCCCATATATATTTTCTTTCAGTATCTTTCCCATTTTGCATTCAAGTCGCATTCAAAGAATTTTCATAAAAATCGTATAATATTTATTATTCAAAAGTATAGGTCTCCTATTATTTGTATCAGATTTTCCCCTTTCCCCATATAAACCTTATAAATCTGCTACATAATTGTGTATAACAAATTCTTTCCTTCAACCATTCATTAAATACTTGTATCAATATCTCCTTTGCCATTGCAACATATTCTTATACATCAAGTATTCTGTACCATCCGGTCCTGCTGCAATATATAAATCTACCTTATGAATTACCCTTACTAATTCTATGACAGTAATTTGTTTTTCAGTTTCTTTGTTTCTTCCATAAACTATTTAACCTCTCAATCTGTTTCCTGTCAAGCTGTCTTTTTATGACCATTTCTGTAATATTTTATAGTACAATCTTCATAATCTATTCCTGTTCTGTCTCAAGAATCACCTCTTTATTTTTCATCTCCCTCATAACTCCACTATCTTCTTTTACCACCTTACTTAACTATGGCAACACCTCTTCTTTTTTACCTTGTAAAAATATATTTGTTTATATAGCAACTCTTTAATTCTTTCTTGATTTCTATTATATATCTCCTCTGCCTTTGTATAATAAGCTGCATCATCTCTTTCTAACACATCTAATGCATTTTTATACATTTCTTTATACTTCTCTTTCTTTTATCTGTCTTAAACTTCCTATGTTAGTATATCTTTTTATATGTCTGTTTGAACACTATCCACCATTCTGACCAATTAATATAAAATTCCATCATAATCATGTGATCTTTCCATAACTTTAAAATAATGTCCTTTCTTTTCATACCCCATACCTTTTCGTGTATCCTTTTAATTCATTTTCCTATTTTTATTTGTTCTTTATTTTTAACTGTCTTAATACAAATAGCTAAATGATCTGATAAATCTGTTTCTCCTGTCTCTTTTTTATTATAGTTATACTTGTAGATACCAAATATAATCAATCTCTGTTCTAATATTACCTATACTCTAAGTATATCTAATTGTATTCCCCAGAACTAATCTTCCACATTTCATAATCTCTCTCATTATTTTATCTGTTTTTTTGTCTTGTATTCCTTATATTGCAATTAAAGTCACGTCAATTCATATTCATATTTACTGTTACATAATTAAGCATTTCTTGAAACAGTTTTTCCTCTCCTTATATAAAACAGGAGCATAAAGTGCTAATAGTCTATAAACTCCATGATTCCACGTAAAATCTGCTGTTACTCTACCTAACCTGACTAAGGCGTAATTCAGTATCATCACTGCCTTGATATATAAAATTGCTATACCTGGAAAGGTTTCTTCTCACAAATTTCATGTTATATCACCTGGCACAGTGGATTGTGTTGTTACCTCACAGCAAGAGGTTCCATGATTTGATTCTCTGCTGAGATGCCTTCTGTGAGGAGTCTGTATGTCCTCCCTGGGTACTCCAGTTTCATCCCACATTCCAAAGGCATGCAGTACATGGATTGGACACTCTAAATTGGCCATAGGTGTGAGTGTGCATGTGAGTATGTGATGTCAAAGAACTACTGTGGCAGGGCTAGCCAGCCTGTAGTGTAAACCTTGGCTCTAGATGTTTGTCACAGTTGAAGTGACACCCTGACCCCATGTAAAAAATGGGAAAAGAGGTTGTAGCTGGATTGATGGCTGGATCTACTTTCCATAACATTTCCTTTGTTCTCATTCTTCCCTAGTCAAACATCTCGCATCTTCTAAAATTAAAGTTTTCAAAGCAAAGAAGGAGCCTGAAGTTCGTGGATTTTATTGTTTATTACCAGTTGGTTTTCGTGGTGCTTTGCACTTGAACTTTGTTTTGTTACAGCTATCTGGCTATCCACCGGGTGATATACTGGTTTGTACCTAACCTCTTGAGTTTGTCAACAATGCCTGAGTGGGTTATTGTGTCAAATGCCTTGGCCAATTCAAGGTAGGCAGTGTGAACGATTTTGCCCTCATCCATTGCTTTGGTGACCTTCTCAAAGATGTCCAGCAGGTTGAGTAGGCATGATCTGCCCTTTACAAAACCAAACTGGGTTGGGTCCAGTGTCTGAAGGTTTACTATATCTCTATTGATCATCTACGTAATAATTCTTTCCATGGCTTTACATATAAGACTAGTGAGACACTGAGACTTATGGGTCTGTAGTTTCCAGGGTCTGTAGATGGCCCACCTTTGTGCAGAGGGATGACTGTTGCCTTTCTCCATTTATGAGGCATGTGGTCTGTTTGGAGGCTACAGTTAAACAGTAATTCCAGAGGCCTGGGTAGGTCATGTTTCATGTTATTTAGAAGGCATCCTGGGTTATTGTCTGGGCCCATTGATGCAGTGTTCTTGGTCTTAGAGAGAGCATTAAGGACATGTTCCCTAGTAATAGTTTAAATACATAGTATGGGAATCCTGGGTCATAGAGATGGACCTATATATTTCAAAAAGTGGTATTGGATTTTACCTATGGTAATTTGAATGTGGAGCAGCTCAAGTGCATTGTCCTTTTTGACCAGCCTTGAAGTATATTTATTTTTTATGTAAATAGAGACACCTCCAACTTTATTCCCTCCCTGTGAAGTAGCTGGTCTAAATGTGTGGAAGGCATTATAAACTTGCACTGTTGGTGTGCTTGCCACTGCTTTATGCTTTAAACCATGTTTCAGAGACCGCACAGACATCAGCATTCTCTAGGGTAAAGAGAGCTTCCAGGGAGTGGAGTTTTTTGTTTAGGCTCCTAGCATTGAGCAGTAATACCTTTAGATTTTCTTTGTTTTGATTTGCTATGTTGGAAGTACTTTCAGTTTGGCATTGCCTATGGGGGAAGACAATGTTTTAGCTAATATTCAAAAGCCTAGATAATCCTCCTACTGCCATCTTCTTCCCCTGATCTTGACTGCCTTCATCATAAAACCAGTCAGTATATCCCTTTATGAAAGATTACTTCTTTCTGTTTTTTGAACCTTGTCTTCTCTATGCTGCAATTGTCTATACATCCCTCCTCATTTGAAGGCTCAACTGCCTTGATGTGTGTCAACATAAACTCCTTTTTTATAATATACAACTGTTAGTCCCAGTACCACTACCAGAATCCATACTCACACTTCTCTGAGCCACCTATACGCTTGGACTGGAAGCAGAATGCGCCACTTCTAACTCAGTTCTACTCGTTCTTGAAATGAGTAGGATATTTTATTGATATATACATTACATATTATTCACATATTTACATTATTTACATTTTTTTACCAATCCCCATACATTACAAACTTCAATTTTAGCATTTCCCCTCCACTCTTTTATCCACAACCAAATCATTATTTTCACCATAATCTCTGTCAAACTCCATTTTACATTGTATTTGATTTAATTTAGTCTCTTGTTCCATATAGTCCATGAAACATAAAATATTACTCTGTCCATGTTCTTCACTTCTTCATATTTCCGTGTACCATAATAACCAAATTCTATTATGTTCATATTTATTTGCTCATATTTTAACAAACCTTTTACCCTATTATGTTTACATATTTATTTCCACAAATTATTAACTCTTTCACATTTCAAAAACACATGCTGAGTAGTCTTAAACTTTTCATATTTATTACATATTCTGTCTTGCTTTTTCTTGTATGGCATATTTGCCTTAACCGTCAATTTTCTAATAGACAAGCTCCATAAAAAATCATTACATTCTTAATCTTTTTATAGTTATTTTACTCATCATTTTGGCTTTTTTCATATATATTTCTAAATCTTTCCATTAATGCAATAAAATGCTTTCATACTATTTAAGTGCCATTCCTTTCTATTTTTTTTCACATATAGATTCATATTTTATTTTCCATAACACAATTTTGTTTTGGTACTCTTTCATTTCTTTAGTCACAATGCTTTTACTTCTTTTTTAATTTCAGTTCCTTCCCACAATTCTTTGTATTTATAATATAGCACCATTTCTATCAAGTTTTTTTCCTTCATAATTCCTTTTAATACCTTATATAAAATTAAAGATGCTGCATGTACTATTGGGTTTATTAAACTCAAGCCTAATTGCTCTTCTTTCATATATAGAATCCCTCTCCTGACTGGATTCAGTCCAGAGCCACATATAAATGAAAATATAATCATCTTTAGTTCCTTTTCATACTTAATAGGAAACATATAGATGTTAGCAATATAAGCATTTTTCCTATTACCATGGTGTTCAACAAGTGTCTTTTTTCTATATGAAAATCATCCAAAATTAGTCATATCCTTTACCTCTTTGAGTACATTATCCCATTGTTGTTGTCTGTATTCATTCCTTCCAAATATTATTCCTAATATATATATTTTTCATTGAACTCAATACCTCCTATCATACCCTCAAAACCAAACCCTTTACTTTTTTCTTTATTTATACTTAAACCATTTTTTAATTTATACTTAATTTTTCATTTACTTCTTCCATCCATACTTTAATTTTAACAATTAGTACAATATCATCCACATAATTATGCATTATTGGCAATTGTACGTACTTCATCATTTTGTATACACCGCTACTTGACATTTACTAATTTCCTTCACTATTACATTCAAAACAAATGAGAAAATTATACTACTAGCTAGGCAGCCCTGCTTTATACCACATTCTGTTTTTACTTCTTCCCCAATCCAGCCATTTGCATTTAGTTTTACGTAGTTCTTTTCATAAACTGATTTTATTACTTGTAATATGTTTTGCTTACATTATATGCCTGCAAAATCCCCCATAATAATTTATATTGAATATTATTATAGGCTCTACTTATTTCCCTATCATAACCTTCACTTCTACATTTTTATTTATGATATCATCAATTATTTCTCTTGTTATCCATATTAATGTTTGACTTCCTTTTCCTTTTCTTCCAAATACATTTTGGTCATATATTCTATCCATTTTTGTAACATTTTTGCTGTTATTCTCATGAACATTTTATAATCCATATTATTCAATGTTATAGGTCTCCAATTTTTGTCTCCGCTTTATTTTCTTTTTAAATATAAATTGTATAACCCCTGTACATATCTCTTTTTCTTTAATTCATTTTCTAACCATTATTTCATTCATAACTTCTATAAATATTATCTTTTGCCACTTCTTCATTTCTTTATACATACCATATCCAATTCCATTCAGTCCTGTTGCAGAATTCTTGTTAATATCTTTTAAAGTTTTGTTCAATTCTTTCATAGTTATTTTTTGCTCTTTTTGACCTTTATAAATTTGTTCTATGTTTTCTTCTCTTTTAACAAATAATTCTAATATATATTCTTTAATTATTTCATAAATTAATTATTTCTGTCTTATTTGCTTACCTTCCTTATTCTTTATAGGTTCATAGTCCTATGCAGACTGCTTCAAGGCCCTATCCCCGTATTCTGTCTCCTACAAGCTGTTGAGGAGAGATCTATGTCTAGTATACAGGGCATTGTCAGACCCCACTCTAATAGACCTCCTGCATATCAGCAAAACAAACAGCTCCAGAATTAACCATTCAAAAATCTTAAACCTTGACTGTAATATAAATAGGATCTGCTAGAGAGAGACAGGTATGTATCACAGAGACTATCCCATCTATGGAACAGGCCCCCCATCCATGTGAAGCAGAGTTTCTCTCTAACCCAATTCAAATGTAACTTGGACAATTGGATGGGGAGCAGGAAATTCATCCCTGGCTTGGAACCTATGTTTCTAATGGATGCAGGCAGCCTGTAAATGGTTCATCTCCCAGGCCTCTGTTTGTAAATGTTTCATCTCACAAGCCCCTGCTTACACTTATCAAGAGTATCAGAACTTGTCAGAGATTTGGGATGCATAGCTAGGCTTAAAATGGCCCTTGTGCTCATTTGACTAATAAACACCTATAAACCTATGAGAAGCCAATGTAAAGGTATTAAGCTCCCAGTTTTCATAGATTATGGTGAAATACATACACTCTGAACTAAGCCTTACCTTCTTGTGTTTCACAAAAGCAAAAGAAGCAAAGTGGCTTAAATTCATCTAAGTTAAAAATACAAACATTGGAGCATTAAACAACACAGTATAGTTGTTTGTTTGCCAACAAGCAAAATAGCAATATATTATATAAATATTGATGAATATTTAATTTACAGTTTGAATTAAACTTTACCATGTTGCTCTGTTATAAAAATGTATCCCATCCTTTTCTTCTCCCTCTCTTAAAAAGTTACTCCTATGATCTCATTATGAAGTGTACCTGCCTTATATGACTACACCTAATATCACAAATGCAGTTAATTAGCATAAAATGTTGTGTTATCCTCTTCTAACTAGATCACATAGTTAATTGTCTGGTTGCTGCATGGAACGCCATGCTCAGGAGCGAAATGCCAATACACTAAATGCATATGACAAAGAGCTGCTTTGCACATGTTACCATGAGTAGGTGCTTCTTTGGGACCACTGTATTACATGGGATGCTACCCTAGCTACCTACTAATGTGGCGTGTTGACTCATTCCTACACTTTAAACAAGATGAACTACATTGCATTGCATAAAAAAGTTATGGATGTAACATAACACGGCATGTTGCTGAGCCATGTCCATGCTGTTAAAAATCTCACCCACAATCATACATCAGCATGTCTATCAGCACACATGCATGTTTTTCACATACTTACATAGACAGATCCTGTTTACATGATTAAATTTTCACTTACCCAATACTTAAAAGCAAGAGACAACTTTGCCGAACACTTATTTTCACAAACACTCGGATCACCGAAATTTTACTCTTGGAAAGGAAACACTTGGCCACCATGGTGAACTTTGCCCTTTCCCCCACTGTAATGCAATCCCAGAGTTAGTATATTTAGTTAGGGGGGGGTGTGGGTGGTGAAGCCCCCCACTTGGGTGGGTATGATTTGCTTCGGCTTATTTATTTTGCTGTGGTGGCCAAGTGGTTCCTTTCCCGGAGTAAAATTGGGGTGATCTGAATGTTCGTGAAAGTAAGTTTTTGGCCAAGTCTTCTCATCCTTTTCAGTTTCAGGTAAATTCGATTATGTGAAGTAGACCCACATATAAATAATAGCTGTTAACTTCCCAGCTGCAGGATCTGGAATGTATAAGGCATTATGTGAGGGAGGATTCAAGGCCTGAAAATAGATTTGGTGAGAAGATTCTGTGCAGCTGAGTTCACATCATAGAGGTTTCAGAGCATGAACTCATATCACCAACATGTATTGATATGCTATGTATCGTTAACATTAAATTCCTAGAGCTGGCGATTCCAAGATGGTGGTTATTTGAGTAGCACCCTCTCCACAAAGCTCTTACCCTAACTTCTTGAAATACTGCAATAGCCAGCAAATCGAGGTATAAGAATATTCCTCAGAAGGGAAAAACCTGCACTGATCCTGACTTCACCTGATTTATCTTCAAATCAGGTAAATCTGAAAGATAAATACAGATTTACTATTTAACAGTTACCAGAATGAGCCTCCATGTGTATAATATAGGCCCGAAGGCTTCAGCACCTCAGCAACAGACAGCGACCACGAGGGGAAAAATCAAGCAAAGCCGAGGTGAGGAAATGCCCAAAGAAATTGAAGGCATGGACATTCATATCTCAGAAACCAAATTATCAGCAATAACATCCCCAGAGAAAGAAGTAAGTTAAAAAAAAATGGAAATAGCGCACCAGGAATAAAACCGCACTTTATTCAAATCTTCAATAAAAACCACAAGTAAATCCACAGATAAACGCTTTAGCAAAACAATGCGTTTTCGTCCACTTCAATAGTAAGACTTCATCAGACAACTAAATCAAATTACATTCCTCATTATATAGTAAAGTTAAAATCAAAAATAACCAGTAGAATCATTTGCATTCTAACTAAACCAATAAAAACAGCGGGGCTCATTAAATAGAGGAATTCTGTATGTAATTAATAGTATCATAAAATCCTGTTAAAACATCTTCCAAGGTTTAGAACTTTTAAAACAATTGGTCATGATGTCCTTAATAAATAGTTTAATAATTTATTCCAAATAAATAAATACAATGAAAGCTTAATAAATAACGTTATAGAAATGTGTATGTGCTAAGATTTTTATTTTTTGGTTAGATACTTAGTTTGATTGTAATTGCACTAGCACCATCTACTGTTCATTTTAAATCACTACATGTTTAGTTTATATTTTGGCTGCTCTCAGTTTCAGCACAGGGGATAATGAAATACACTCATTAAGTCCAGGGTGTCTGGTGGCTTCTAATAGTATTTGCCACCATAATTCTTTAAACTCAAGCCATTCTTCCCAGGGGCCACCTCTCATTTCTTTTTTCACCTGTTCCAGCACAAAAAAAGAAAATTTTGAATCTTTGCAAATTTTTGTATGTTTGTATAGGGCGTTCGTTTCTTTGTTCTTAAGAATCTCATAAGTGTGTTCATATATTCTCCTTTTCAGTACCCTTTCTGTCTTTCCGACATAATAAAAGTTACAATTTGAACACATAGCCATGTATACTACTCCCTGGGATTCACAATTGTAGTATCCTGTGCTGTAAATGTTCATGTCCCTAGCTTCTAATTATATCTCTCTTTTGTTGGAGATGTATTGGCACTGTTTACAGCGTCCACATTGGTAGGTTCCATTGGTGGTGTTTCTTATAGCTGTCTTATCAAAAATATTGTTGGTATCATTGATTTTATTGTTTTCTAATATTTTTTTGATGCTACGTGCGTTCTTGTAAACTATTTTAGGAATCCTTTCCTTTATATTGGGGATATCCAAAAAAGATGTAAATTTGTCCCACTCAATCTAAAATATTCTTTTCACCTTGGAGTTGAACAGATTGAATTCTAAAACTAGGGCTGATTGATAATCAGGTTCATCTTTTTTATTCTTCTTATTGAAGATAGTGTGGTTCCCAGTGATGTCAGCATCTTTAGTAGAGTCCATAATATTTGTTACACAACCCTTTATAGGCTTGAATTTTGTTGGTCTATTTTGCTCAACCTCTTTTCTTATATCTTTAATGAAATCAGGTGGATATCCTCTTGCGCAGAACATCACTTCCAAGGTGTTGCATTCAGTTAAAAAGTCTTTATCCCTGCTGGGCATGCGACACCCTCTCACAAACTGCCCCTTAACAATGTTCTTTTTGCAGTGTGGAGGGTGTGCACTGTTGAAATGCAGAAAAGAGTTACAAAAGGTACTTTTCCTAAATACCTTGGTCTCCAAATCTTTATTATTCCCATTCTTGTACACTTCAACATCTAGGTATTGCAACCTGTCTGTTGAGGTAGTATGCGTAAACCTCAAAAAGTTAGTAGTGTTCTTGATATAGTCAAGGAATTCAATTAATTTCTCATTGCCTCCTGTCCAGAAAATTACTATATCATCTAGGTAGCATCTGTATAAGGACCAATATTGCTTGTATTCTGAATTCAAAATGAAATTGGATTCCCATCCTGCTAGTACAATATTGGCATAGGTGGGTGCGCACGCCGCACCCATTGCTACCCCTTTTGTTTGTTGATAGTATTCTCCGTCAAAAATAATGAAGTTGTACTTCAGTACTATATCTGTTAGTTCCACTATTGCAACCTTTTCTGAGTGTGTAAGTGTCTTATCCAGAAAAACCATGTCTTCAAATATGCTCATCCCCTCTTGGTGTGGTATACAAGTAAATAGATCGATCACATCTATTGTTACAAAAATAAGATTCTCAGTCAAGAGGTCGGGTGTGATGTTTCTTAACAGATCCCATGAGTCTTTCAAGATGTATTCATTGTTGTTGCAAATGTGTTTTGTCATAAGATCAACATATTTAGCCATGGGAAGTGTTTTAGAGCTGTCGGCTGACACTATAGGTCTTAGTGGAGGGTCACATATATTCTTGTGCACCTTTGGTATACCAAAAATTACTGGGATCTTGGGTTTAGGTACATACAAAAATTTGTGCATCTTGCTGTCGATTGTTCCCTCCATAATCATGTTGTCCAATAAGATGTCAATTCTATGGTAGGCCAAGTTCACCTCGTTTATTGATACACTTCTGTATCCACAGAGAAAGAAGTTATCTCAAAAAGGCAAAAAACATCCAAAGCTCAGCAAGAACTTATAAACCCTAGCACTAGACCATCCTGTACTGTACAGAAGGGCAAGGCTCTCTATTCGACCTTACCAGCCATCCAGTAAAACAGTTCACTGTACCTATCCAGGCATGTCCAAAGGGCAGTTTCAGGTGTACTCTCCAGTCCAACTGGTGAATCTGGGCATTTTGTGACAATGTTACAACTGCCTCATGTACACAGACAACCCCCTCCTCCTACCACCAAACACTAATACATGTGAGAGATGCAATTATACAGCCAAACTGGAGGCTAAGCTCTTTCAACCCAAGACTGAATCAGACAGTCAAGAGGAGAAGGGAAATACTTGCATCACACCACCAGTCTCACATAGACGCATTAAACTAGTACCGGCAAAAAGCACACATAAATACATGAAAACATACTCAGAGGCTCTAAACAAAAATCTGCAAAACCAACAGAGACCTCCAAAGCAAATATCCAAGCAACCTCCACTCCCCAACACAAACCATGAAATACATACTTCACAAAACCAGTGTGCCATGCAATCACAGCCCTTAAGGCAAAATAACATAACCAACATACTAGTAATAGGTGACTCTATAGTCAGGCACACTGACGTCCCACTCACTAGGCTGAATAAGGAGAAGGTTACTGTTAGCTGCCTGTCGGGTGCCAGGATCCGCCACATAACACAAGCATTCAAGTCACTCTAGAACAAGTACAAATATGACTCTGTCATTGTCCATGTTGGTGTGAATGACCTGAGCTATACCTCTCTGGACTACAAGAAAAAAGACATGGAAGAGCTCTCTGATCAGGCCGGTATGACCCTGACCCTGAATAGCATCCTGCCCCCACCAAGAATGATACCACGGTATAAAGAAAAAATTCTCGATTTCAACAATTGGCTAAATTTCTGGTGTCATTTAAAGGGGATCCAGTGTCTGTCCACCTGGGATGACATGCTCGACAAGCCATGCTGCTTTGCTAGAGATGTCTTGCACCTGTCACCCTTAAGCTTTCGAATACTGGCCAAGACTCTTGCCACCCCATAGTGCCTTTTTTAGGCAAGGCTCAAAAGACAAACCCACAGCCGTAAATAGCACAAGTAACAAAAAACTGAGGGTAATGCTACTCAATGCCAGAAGTCTAAACCTCAAAATGCATGCACTTGAGGCACTCCTCAGTATGGAAAATAATGTATATATGTGCAGTAACAGAAACCTGGTTTAAGGCTCCAGAGAGCACCCCAGCACTACCAGGCTACAACTCATACCATACATTTCGGCCACAGAACCCAAACTGAAATACAAAAGGTGGGGGCATATCCATATTCATCAAGGATACCCACACCTCCTGGTTAGTGGCACAGCACGATGCTTCAGAGATCATCCACATGCAACTAACAACGGGCAAAACTGCAATTCAAATTGTAGCTTGCTACAGATCATCCACCATGTCCCAGGACTCCCATTCCACATTTCTGGAAACACTGGGAAACATAAAGGTCCAACCAAACACCCTAATATTGGATGATTTCAATTACCCAAACATTAACTGGGAGAACTACTCAAGTACTAACTCCCTTGCCCAACATTTCCTAGAATTTATAAACTCAAATGCCCTGGTTCAACTGGTCATCACTCCCACCAGAGGTGACAACATATTGGACCTGGTCATCACCAACATGGGCGACCGGTGTTCCACACCGGAGGTCAACCCCTCTCTGGTTAGATCTGACCATAAACAAATCACTTTAGATAACCACATTCTGCCCCCACCCCCGGACAAGAAAACCACTGTGAAAAACTTTTCAAACGCAAACTTCACATTACTTAAGACCGAGGTGGAAAGTTTCAAAGCCCTCATGCTGAAGGATAATGCTATCCAAGCTGCAAAATCCTTTACTAATGTATTCTACGGGCAGCTACAAGAATGCATGGATTGTGCCATCCCAAGCAAAACCAAGAGTCACTCCTCCAAAAAAAAGGAAAGCAGTCTGGTGGACTCCTGCCATAAACAAGTTATACAATAGAAGGAGGAAACTAGTACAGAAAAGAGTAAAATCCCAAGAAGGGAAGACATCCCTGATCAGTATAAGCAAGAAACTAGGATCCCTCATAAAATCATCCAAGGAGAGCTTTGAAAGAAAAATTGCCAAGGACTCCAAAGATAACCACAAGGCATTCTTTAGCTATGTCAAGAATCTAAGTGGCAATGCTCAGATCTGCTCTGAGTTAGTGCAGAATGGCACAAAATACACTGAACAGACTGATATCGCCAACTTCCTGGCAGACAGGTTCAGTGCAAACTTCACCCCCCTCTCACCCCCAAAAGGGCCCATAACCATAGCAGAAGAATGTAGAGTCCTTAAAATCACAGACACTCAGGTTAAAACAGGCCTCTCCAAAGCCAAAAACACAGCATCAATGGGACCGGTGTCCCAGGCTGTGTCCTACATGAGCTCAAAGATGAACTAACCCCTCACCTAAACACACTGTTCAGATTCAGACTCTCCACAGGCTATGTACACATAGAGTGCACACAGCAACAGTTATTCCACTCCACAAAGGTGGAACCACAATAGCACTCTATAAGCACTTACATGAGTGCATGGATCGTGCTATCCCAAACAGAACCAAGATGCTATCCTCCAAAAAAAGGAAGCCAATCTGGTGGTCCCCTGCCATAAACAAACTGTACAATAGAAGGAAGAAACTGTTGCAAAAGAGAGTAAAATCCCATGAGTGGAGGAGCTCCCTGGTCAGCCTCAGTAAGAAGCTGAGATCCCTTATAAGATCCTCCAAAGCTAGCTACGAAAATAAAATTGCCACTAATTCCAAGGACAACCACAAAGCATTCTATAGATATGTCAAGAATCTCAATGGCAACACCCAGATCTGCTCTGAGTTACAGCACAAAGGCATGAAAATTACAGAACCAACTGATATTGCCAACATCCTGGCAGATAGGTTCAGTGCTAACTTTACCCCCCCCCCACCCCACCCCCTAAAGGGCTCATATCTATACAGGAAGAATGCAGAGTTCCTGTAATCACAACTACGCAGGTGAAAGCTGTACTCTCTAAAGCCAAAAACACAGCATCCATGGGACTGGACAACATCCCAGGCTGCATTTTACACAAACTTCAGAATGAACTGGCTCCTCACTTAAGCACCATGTTCAATAATAGCCTCGCATCAGGCTTTGTGCCCACTGAATGGCACACAGCAACAGTTATCCCACTCCACAAAGTGGGGAGCCACCACTGATCCTGGAAACTATAGACCTATTAGCCTGATGAGCCTGGTCTGCAAGGCCATGGAACGTATCATCATGGAGCTCATAAACAAAGACATTGGTAAACTCCAAACTCTGAATCCCACCCAGTTTGGGTTTGTGAAAGGCAGATCATGCCTCCTGAACCTGATCGACTTCTTTGAGGCAGTCACCAAAGCTGTAGATGAGGGTAAGGTGGTTCACACAGCCTATCTTGACCTTGCCAAGCCTTTCAACACCATCCCCCATTCTGGAATTATAGCTAAACTCAATAAACTAGGCATAAATCCCTACATCACAAGATGGGTTGCCAACTGGCTCACTGACAGAACCCACACTGTAAAAGTTGCAGCCTCCAAATCTGACCTCAAACCAGTGACAGGTGGAGTACCACAAGGTTCCCTCCTGGGACCGCTCCTGTTTGGTATCTACTTCTCTGAAGTACAGGCTAACACAGAAGGTCTCTGGCTGATGAAGTTTACAGATGACTGCAAACTAGGAGCCATAGTCAAGTCCCCAAATGATGTGAACATCCTACAGAAGGGCCTCTCTGAGATAGATGCCTGGTGTCAGAGCCATGGCCTCAAGCTCAATGCCAAAAAGTGCAGTGTCATCCCCTTTGGTAAAAACTCTGTATCCATGAACTACCACATAGGCAGCAATCTACTTAACACTGAATGCGTGATAAGAGACCTTGGGACCCAGGTGGACAGTAGTCTCTCCTTTGATAGTCACATTGTCACAGTAGTCAGGAAGTTGTTCTGCATGGCACACCTCATCATCCAGGAAAAAAGAGGTCATTGTTCCCCTCTACTTGACACTCATTAGACCCATTATAGAGTACAATGCCCCTTTTAGAATGTACCTCACAAGACATCTGCAGCAGCTGGAAAGGCCACAGAAGTACCTCACAAAGAGAATTACTGGACTCAAACAAATGCCCTACACTGACCGTCTCAAAAAACTCCAGCTTTACTCCGTAGCATATTGCCTACTCCGAGGTGATCTCTGCCTAACATATAAAGCTGTGTCAAACCCAGAGCTGTTGGACATGCTACACCTAAAGAAATCCCAATCTCTCCGAGCTACACGCTCTAGGGACCTAAACCTTGTCTCCACAATACACAGGACATGCTGGAGGTATAGATTCCTATCCCAGAGACTTCCCATACTCTGGAACAGGCTACCCATCTATGTCAAGCAAAGTTCTTCATTAGCACTCTTCAAGAAAAATCTTGATGAGTGGATGGGAAATAGGAAATACACCCCGGGGATCACTTCTGTGTCTCTGCTCGACAGTGGCACAGGAAAATAACTTTCTTGGGTGGCGTAAGCCATGGAACCTTGTTGGCTAGGCTTACATAGGCCATTGGGCCGATAGCCTAGTACCTACCTATGAGCCTATGAACCTATGAACTATTGCCCTATAAGCCTGACTAGCTTGGTCTGCAAGGCTGTGGAGCGCATCATCATGGAACTCATTAACAGAGACATTGTGAACCTCCAAACATTGGACCCTACCCAGTTCGGCTTTGTTAAGGGCAGATCATGCCTCCTAAACCTGGTGGACTTCTATGAGACAGTTACCAAGGCTATAGATGAGGGAGAGATGGTAGACACAGCCTACCTAGACCTTGCTAAGGCCTTTGACACCATTCCCCATTCTGGTATTATAGACAAGCTCACCAGCCTGAATATAAACCCCTACATCACAAGATGGGTTGCCAACTGGCTCATGGACAGAACCCTCATGGTGAGAGTTGCAGGAGCTAGGTCTGACTCTAAACCGGTTACAAGTGGCATTCCCCAGGGCTCAGTCCTAGGACCCTTCCTGTTCAGCATATACTTCTCAGAGGTACAGGCAAGCACAGGAGGACTATGGCTGACCAAGTTCGCAGACAAATGCAAACTATTGGCTATAATTGACTCTCTGGCTGGCAGAGACATCCTCCAAAAGGGTCTCACTGAGACAGATACCTGGTGTCAAAATCATGGCCTCAAGCTAAATGCCAAAAAGTGCATAGTCATCCCCTTTGGAAAAAACAAAGTACCCACAAACTACCACATAGGTGGTAGTCCCCTAAATATGGAAGACGTAATAAGGGATCTGGGGACCCAAGTAGATAGTAATCTTACCTTTGAAAATCACATTGCCAAAGTGGTTAGAAAATCCTTCTATGTGGCCCACCTAATCACAAAAGGGTTTGTATCCAGATCAAAAGAGATCATTGTGCCCCTCTACTCATCACTCATCAGACCCATCATAGAGTACAATGCCCCATTTGGGATGTACCTTACAAGACACCTGCAACAGCTGAAAAGACCACAGAAGTATCTCACCAAGTGGATCACTGGCCTCAAACAGATGCCCTATGCAGCTCGACTGAAGAAACTCCAGCTGTACTTGGTTGCATACCGCCTACTCAGAGGTGATCTCTGCCTGACATACAAGGCCATGTCCAACCCAGAATTGATGAACATGCTCTACCTAAAGAAAACCATATCCCCTCGAGCCACATGCTCTATGGATCTAAACCTCACCACAACAATAAATAGGATGTGCTGGAGGGACAGATTCCTGTCCCAGAGACTTCCCATGCTTTGGAACAAGATCCCAGTCTACATTAGGCAGAGCTCCTCGCTAGCACTCTTCAAAAGAAACCTTGACAAGTGGATGGGAAACAGAAAGTTTACCCCGGGGATCACTTCAATGGCTCTGCTGGACAGAGGCACAGGGAACTAATCTAAGGGGGTGGCGAAAGCCAACACATTCTGGCTAGGCTTATAAATGCCTTTGAGCAGATAGCCCAGTACCTACCTATGAACCTATGAACAAGTAAAGGAATGCACAAAACAGAAGGCCATAAATACCATACATATGGACGATCTGAAGAGTGCCCTTTTACCTCTGCAATCTGCTGTTCAAGGCTTCTTGGAAAAACTAAATACTTTCGGAGGTACAATTAACCAAATTGCTGAATGACTGGAACTAATAGAGGGGAGATCCAAAGCTAATGAAATGGAAATCGAACATCTGAAAGCGGAATTAAAAACCACGGACAAGGCACTATCCGATGTACAGTTGAAAATTCTAAATCTGGAAGCAAGTAGCAGACGGAACAACCTTATCTTTAGGGGCTTGCCAGAAAAATATGAACAAAATCAACTGCTCCCAACTCTCAAACAAATCTTCAGCTCTCTGCTACAACCAAGAGAACCTCTAGCTGAATGCATAATCGAAAGAGCACACTGAGCTCTCGAAAAACACCAAGGCACTAGAACCCCAAGGTCCATCTATGTGAAACTTCTTAATCACCAAGATGTGCAAGCTATCCTCTCTGCTTATAAAAAACTAAAATACTACATATGGAATACTTACACAATTTCTATCTCCCATGATCTCCCCCAAGAAATTAAAGAAAAGCACCGCAGACTCTCTCCATATTGTGCAGACCTCATCAATCGCAAAATTAAGTTCCAGAAGAGATTTCCAAACACTCTGACTTTCTACCATAAGGACATACAATTTACAATGGCTTCACCCAAAGAAGCTAATCCCATCTTTCTGAAATGCTTTGGAACAGCTCCAGAAGCATGAATATGGTGATTACTTCAAAATCTTTTACCGGAGTTAGTTTTTGGTTCTCCCGGTCCCAAGACTTCGACCTTAACCTGACCACACATTAACCTTTGTAAAATAAAGTAAATTTAGACTAAAGGCAGAATCCGCTAATACTTGCAACTCCCAGGAACGATTATACCAATGTGGTATAGCCAAGCGGTGACAGGGTACGACCCTAATAGGCAAGTACATCAAGACAAAAGGGAAAAAGAAAAGTAAGAATTTCCTGCTGGCTCAGCCTATTCATTGTGAAGCAGTGATGTCTCCTTTGCAATCAGTTGCCTGGCTCCCCAAACAGAATCCTCCCGAGCTTCAGAATGAAGCGGATAAAAAGAATGACTATATTCTCTGCAACGCCTCGGAAAATGCTAAGGTGAGGTCTACTTTTGACATGCAGGACCAGACTAGCTGTGAGCACGTGAGGTATGCCCTTCCTCAAATCAAACTATACAATCTCATCTTTTTATTAAAGATCCCGCTTTGCGGCAATTTCTCTGTTGAGATAGAAACAGGGACTTAGAATCCTGA
This sequence comes from Protopterus annectens, assembly GCF_019279795.1. Lineage (NCBI taxonomy): Eukaryota > Metazoa > Chordata > Ceratodontiformes > Protopteridae > Protopterus > Protopterus annectens. The sequence goes on from NC_056732.1 coordinate 726,579,446, forward strand.
CAGTTAATTGCAACCTTGTGCTATGCCTTACTATATGCTGTCCGCCTTTGTCTCTACCCAAACTAGTCGACCCGACTGATGACTGTCAACATAGTAAAGTGGTAGTGAGCCAAGGTACTTTTATTTGTAGACCTCGGATAGCAAAGCTATTTAGTTAATGGCGGATCTTCATTCAGTTAGGTTGCAATGAACCGCTCTAGTGGGAAAAGCGCGATCTGCACTACTTTGTACTGTTTATATAACCTTAAATTCTGTGGATAAAAGTCAAAGGCAGGAGCTAAGAAGGAAGGGTTATGTCTCAAATTATGTGTGAAGAAGTATTTACTGTTTGCTGTAGTTACTTGATCAGCATAATAGGGCTTAACCAACATGTGTGATTTGATTGGTTCAGATTATTGTTAGCTGTGTTATTTTCTTTTAAAGAGAAAGAAAAAGTGAGAAAGGAGGGAGAAGGGAAAGAAAACAAAAAGAAAAAATAACATATGATTTATACCTAGATCTATATTGTTCTGCTTGATATCTTTATTAACACTTGCATAGATCTTTATATATTACTCATTTATAATGGTTGCATAATACATTTCCCTTGTATTATGTTTACAGCTTTAAATGGGTTGATACTTAAGCACTAGGTTATTTACCATAATTGGCAGAACCTTTAGTCAAGAGCTAGTTGGATATGCTAATAAGGGTACCTGATGACAACGTTCGGAATTGGATTAATGATGTACATATTTTATAAATTTATTCTATTTTTGTTGACTACCTAATTGTTTCAAAGACATGCTTTCTTGTCTATTTTTTCTTTTTCTCTCTCTCAAATATAGGGGTTAAGTGGGTAGGCCCAAGGGTAGATTTGAAATAGTTTAGTGCTGTATTCTCATTAGCTGCTACACACATACCTAACTTACAAGTTAATCTTGAGCCACATAATAGTTCCCTGCTCCTCGGTCACCTCATAATCATCAATAACTTAACCGTAGGCCCCCATAGATATGGATAAGGTATGGAAAATAATGTCCTGGAATGTTAGAGTGCTCCAGGACAAAAATAAAAGGAATCTTCTAATGCGCATATTGGTAAAGCAGAAGCAGATAAGATATCTGTTATATTCAAGAATCGCATATGGTAGATGAAGAATGGATAAAGGAAAAGAACAGGAAGTGGATAAAAGACATTATTTCAGCAGGAAACAGCTGTAATGCCAAAGGGGTAGCAATTGTTATTAAAAACTCAATTAAACCTTCCATTATAGACAAGGGTACAGATCAAGAGGGTAGATGGTGCTACTTCACCTGCCTAACCCCACTGCTTACTAAACCAATTTTGTTCTTAACCTATATGGTCCATGCTCAGGACAACAGAAATTCATTTTGAAAGTCTATAACATCTTACTTAACTTACCCAACCATTTTTATATCCTGGGGGGATTGGAATGCAGTAATTGACCCTAATATTGACTGCTCTAGCAAATCCAAATCATATAAAAAACAAGCCTCCCTTGCTTTAATGGAGTTAATCTCTGACTTTGGATTGGTTTACCCTATATCCTTTGGTAATTACACTCGGAACAACAACAACTACACAATTTCTCTAGATGCCATAATTCTTGGTCAAGCATAGATTTCTTTCTAATGTCAGGCATACTAACAAACTGGCAAATAAAATATTTAACTGAACCCAGATGTTTCTCAGACTATTCAAAGATTTCCTTATTGATAAACTTTCCACTTAACACATCTTTACTAAATAAAGGTTTTAACTGGTCTCTCAATAACAATGTTTTACATGACTCAGCAGTTACTCAGGAGATAGCCAATGTTCTAACGGAGTTTAATAATGACCCTCGTGACACGGGTATCCCATATAATGTCCAATGGGGGCATGTAAAGCTGTACTTAGAGGAATATTTAGCCAAAAATCTACATACCTTAAAAAAAGAGGAAAGAAAAAGAGAAACAGCCTAATATCTGAGATTAGTAAACTAGATGATAAACTTCAAGTGAATTACACTTTAGCAATGGAAAATGAAATGATAGATAAGCAAAGGAAACTATTTGACCTGCACCAATCCAACTACTCCCTACAAGAACTAAGATTTATAACAAAATACTCTGAATAGATACAAACCCACTCCAAAGCACTAGCTAGGCTAATTGAAAATAAACATGAATCACCCAGAATAGCCCTTACCTAGCATCAAGATACACTTTACAAATCAGATACTCAAATTATTCATTTATTTCATCAAGTATATTCAGATATCTATGCTAGTAGCAATCACCCAAACCCCAATCGCAGAGATAAAAGACTATCTCAACAACATCACATACCCAAAGCTAAATGAAAGTCAGAAAGTAATCCTTTCTGCCCCACTGACTCAACAAGAAGTTATAAATACCATCGGCAACCTTAAACTAGGGAAAGCTCCAGGTCCAGATGGATACTCTCCAGATTTCTATAAAACCTTTAAAGATAATTTAGCTCCCATTCTACTTAAGCTGTTTAACTGAATATCCCTCAATGGTATTGCAGACCTTTACATTAACCACTCAAAGACCATACTAATCCCTAAAAATAGCCTGGATAAATCAAACCCTAATAACTACAGGCCAATTTTCCTAATGAACGTTGACATTAAAATTCTATCATCCATTCTAGCTGAAAGACTTAAAAAAGTAATCCTTTCCCTAATCTCTAAAGAACAAGCAGGTTTCATATCCAACAGACACACCTGGGACAATACTCTGACTATGGAAACCATGATTAACCTTACCAAGAAGGATAAAAATCCAAGATATGCACTGATACTGGATGCGTGTAAGGCATTCGATAGGGTCAACTGGAACTTTCTGTTTACAGTGCTATCCTACTTTGATATACCTCCTGAGTTCATCAGTACTATCAAAATTGTATACAATAGCTCTTATATGCGCCTTTATATCAATAAGCAATACTCACTACCTATAAAAATTTCAAACGGCACTAGACAAGGGTGCCCTCTCTCCCCTCTTCTTTTCAACTTATATCTAGAACCTTTCTTCTTATCCATATTACAAAAAACATACCACTCAATTCCCAAAATACTAAATACCAGAACCAGCTTGACTGCATTTGCAGACGACCTGAATCTATACTTTGAACATCCTTCGTCGGATACCAAGAAATTAGTCACTACCTTGAATACCTTTGCTCATATCTTGGACTACAAAATCAACCAAAATAAATCCTATATTTTCCCGATCAATCCTTCAGCCCATAGGCAGAATCTCTTTCCAGACTCACACTTCCACATAGTATACTCCTTCAAATATCTAGGGTCTGCTATGACCACTCTTCTTCCTCCACGTTTCATTCCAATTTAACTAAACTATGGGCAGCACTTTCACAAGACATGTCTGGCAACAGATGAAACTTCCTATGTTATCTAAAACATCTATCATTAAAATGAACATCCTCCCAAAGCTTCTCTATCACTTTCATGCATCTCTTTCCTCCATTCCTAATACATTTTTCACAAAAATTCACAAAGCCTTTGCAAAGTTCATATGGCACCCAAAATCGGTAAGAGTGTCATATCAAAGACTTACCTTTCCAAAAGCTAGGGGAGGCCTAGGTATGCTTGATCTTCAACTTTATTATAGAATCCTGCACGCCAGTAGATTAATTACAATTGCCAACTATCATCCAAACTATGTAATATGGACTCCCCTTTGGGTAAAAATGTGGCATAATCTCGCTCTGAATAATAATTTTAACCCCAAAGCTCTCCCCTTATTAGGCCCATTAACTCTTAAGAATCTGAAGCTGTATCATATCCTAAAGGTTAAAATCAAATCTTTCCAAGAGATATTTAAATCCCTGAAACTAGAAAAAGCTCTCCTCCTATTCCAACCCATTCACCTAAACCCAAATCTCAAAATGAATTGTAGCATGATGAATTTGGTCGACTACCCTCTAATAAAAGAATACACATTATGGGATATTCATAAGCATAGAAACTCATCGCTAACAGAATTACGAGATATCCTAAATTTATCTAAAAAATACATCATAATTCTGAGACAAATAAGGGAAATTATTGTATCTCTACTTCAAGACCACACCATTGTTGAATCTGACTTCAACCAGGTTGCTAAGTTGTTGCAAAGCTTAGCCAGCAAGAAGAGTATGCTGTCCTTCTCTAATAAACTTATAAACACAATTCTATATCAAGATAAAATTGTATATGCAGACTACTGGAATCAACAAGGGTTGAACCTACTAGTAGAGCGAAAGCTATCAGCTATTAAATTCACACTTTTGTTTTCCCCATTTAAAACGCTTACTTATACACAGTTTATGATTACCAATAACTTATACTTCACTCCAGTCCACTTAAACAAATTTAACCCAAATGTGTCCACTGCATGCCCCTGCTGCTCTTATCCCCATGCTGACATCCTACATATAATATGGTTTTGTAGATACTCCCAAGAAAGCAGACAAGAGTATAAGGAGATGAGGAGCATGGCAAAGAGAGAGGTGGTGAAGGCTAAGGATAAGGCATATGGAGAGTTGTATGAAAGATTGGATACTAAAGAGGGAGAAAAGGACCTGTACTGATTAGCTAGACAGAGGGACCAAGCTGGGAAAGATGTGCAGCAGGTAAGGGTGATAAAGGATAGTGAGGGAAACATACTCACAAGTGAGGAGAGTGTGTTGAGCAGATGGAAAGAGTACTTTGAGGGGCTGATGAATGAAGAGAATGAGAGAGAGAGAGAAAGTTGGATGATGTGAGGATAGTGAATCAGGAAGTGAAACAGATTAGCAAGGAGGAAGTATGGACAGCTATGAAGAGGCTGAAGAATGGAAAAGCTGTTGGTCCAGATGACATACCAGTGGAAGCATGGAGGTGCTTAGGAGAAATGGCGGTGGGGTTTTTAACCAGATTGTTTAATGAAATCTTGGAAAGTCAGAGGATGCCTGAGGAGTGGAGAAAAAGTGTTTTGGTACCTATTTTTAAGAATAAGGGTGATGTGCAGAGCTGTAGTAACTACAGAGGGATAAAACTGATCAGTCACAGCTTGAAGTTATGGAAAAGAGTAGTGGAAGCTAGGTTAAGAAGGGAGGTGATGATTAGTGATCAGCAGTATGGTTTCATGCCAGGAAAGAGCACTACAGATGTGATGTTTGCTCTGAGAGTGTTGAGGGAGAAATATAGAGACGGTCAAAAGGAGTTGCATTGTGTCTTTCTGGACTTGGAGAAAGCATATAACAGGGTGCCTAGAGAGGAGTTGTGGTATTGTATGAGGAAGTCAGGAGTGGCAGAGAAGTATGTAAGAGTGGTACAGGATATGTACGAGGGTAGTGTGACAGTGGTGAAGTCCGCAGTGGTAGTGACAGATGTGTTTAAGATGGAGGTGGGATTACATCAAGGATCAACTCTGAGCCCTTTCTTATTTGCAATGGTGATGGACAGGTTGACAGACAAGATCAGACAGGAGGCCCCATGGACTATGATGTTTGCAGATGACGTTGTGATCTGTAGTGAGAGTAGGGACCAGGTTAAGGAGACCCTGGAGAGGTGGAGATATGCTTTAGAGAGGAGAGGAATGAAGGTCAGCAGGTCTAATATAGAATATGTGCGTGCGAATAAGAGGGAGGATAGAGGAATGGTAAGGATGCAGGGAGTAGAGTTGGCAAAGGTGAATGAGTTTAAGTACTTAGGATCAACAGTTCAGAGTAATGGTGAGTGTGGAAGAGAGTTGAAGAAGTGAGTACGGACAGGGTATAATGGGTGGAGAAGAGTGTCAGGAGTGATTTGTGACAGACGGGTACCAGTAAGAATGAAAGGGAAGGTCTCTAAGAGGATAGTGAGATCAACTATCCTGTATGGGTTGAAAACTGTGGCACTGACAAAAAGGCAGGAGTCAGAGCTGGAAGTGGCAGAGGTAAAAATGTTAAGATTTGCACTGGGTGTGACAAAGATGGACAGGATTAGGAATCAGTATATTAGAGGGTCAGCTCAGGTTGGATGGTTTGGAGACGAAGTCAGAGAGGCGAGAGTGCATTGGTTTGGACATGTGCTGAGGAGGGATGCTGGGTATATTGGGAAAAAGATGCTAAGGATGGAGCTGCCAGGTAAGAGGAAAAGAGGATGGCCTACGGTAAGGTTTATGGATGTGGTGAGAGAGGACATGCAGGTGGTTGGTGTGACAGAGCAATATGCAGAGGACAGGAAGAAATGGAAACAGATGATCCACTGTGGTGACCCCTAATGGAAACAGCTGAAAGAGAAGAAGAAGATACTCCCACAGTATTTGGTGCTCTCTCAAGGTTAGACTTGACAAGATGGGTACCATAAATCAACCCTCTCATGGGAGATGGCATTGTTACATGTTACCAATGTTAAAATATCAAAATTAAGATTGCATATCTTAATAACACTTTGTTTATATGTTAAATTCTACATTACCAAACATTGGCTAGATCATACTAAGATGTCCTGGAGAGGGTTTAGATGGTTGGCTGTTAAATACATTACTTCACAAAAACTTTTAATAGCAAACTCCCACAAGTGTGCTTATTACCAGAAATTCTGGAATACCATATTTGAGCTCTTGACTGACAACTAAGTACCTATAAACTAAGGTAGTTCATCACTACTAAAGGCTCTTCCCCTATATGCTTATTTAACCCCCCTTTCTCCCTGCCCCGAGTAGATGGTGGCTCAAGACAAGTATTAAGTCTTCCCCCTCTATCTGTTCTATAAGTTTCGAATCAAGGGTAATACTTTGTGTGTGGTTATAGTACTTATCTTTTTTCATCTAGATTTTTCATTAGGTTTACTCCCAGGGGTCTTATTATTCTAAAGCAGCACGATTGTACATATTGTATATAATTAGCAGTTATATGTTCTCTCCTATATTACTGTTCATTGTTAAACTGCAATTGTTTATAATATATATGTATTGCAAAATCAATAAAATTTCTATTTGAAAATATAAAATTCCTAGAGCTGCACAACAACTATAGACCGGAAAACTGTGTTGATATGTTAAATGTATGTATAAACATGACTGTGATCTTCATAACCTATGATAATGCATTCCAACTGTTCACACCTGTTGGGCGAGGGGCAATTATCCATGGTGCTTAGCCATTATGCATATGTTTTTCTATGTGTATATGTGTGTGTGTGTGTCTGTGTTTGTGTTTATGTGTGTTCATGTGTGCATGTGTGTGATGAGTGTTCTTGCTCACATGTCTGCCTTTTTAATGGTGTTATCTTCACATTGTTATCAGGATTCAGACGTACAGTATAACCATGGCATGGCACATACACACATATATATCATGGTCATCTGGGTGGCCTCTCAATACGCACATACCATAGATCCTTACCTGTCTATTATGAACACCTTACTGGGCCCTTTTGGAATGTTAAAAAAATTGTGAGCAGCCACTGTCTGCCTCGTACCTCTTTAGGATGCCTGTGCAGGTATAATGTACTCTGCAGTTGGTCACTTGGTCTCCTTTACGCAAATCCCATATGTTCACTATTCAAAATGTTACTCTGATAAGGCTGGACAACATACAATGATCATTTACACAGGTCTGTGTTGATCTGAACAGATTTGCTTTTCCTACTGTATCTTCCTAGTGTGTGGATGCCTTTACATTTCAGGACTTTCAAGGCACAGCTTTCCTCTGTGTCCAGCAAGCAGAATCCATATATTCCTTCTCTTTGAATTTCCACATGGTATTTCAGATTTTACAGATGGCAATACACACAGCACACAGCCTGCAGTCATACCAGTCGTGATTCTGGCAGCAGTCCCTATAGCTATCAGATACTAAGGATACTTTGACACTTCTCACTTTGGCCTAGCTTTGTGGGATGCAAACCAACAACCCTTTCTATGCCGTCTGTAATCAGTTGTCCATTCCACTCTTCTGCTTCATTATGTGGCACCTTTCCATTGCCATAAATATGTGGAATATTTTGGATATCCAATACCTTACAGACAATCCCTTCAGTTCCCTTGCAGTCTCTGATGCCTTTCTCCGTGGTGCATTTCATATGAAGCCCCTGGATTACTTTCCTGCATCCTCAAGGATTACCACCTATGGGGAAGACATGGCAACCCTCCTGTTCCAAATACTCTCTTCCACTGATGGACTCACAGCATCATGATAGTCCATGCTGGTCTGTACAGAACATTTGTTTCTATTTCCAGCAAGGAGCAACATGCTTTTGCTACATCCTCCTTTATGTGCATGTTGTGTGTTATGCTTAACCTTTCCCATACCTGTATATCCTGTTGTTGGTGTGTGTGTGTGTGTGTGTGTGTGTGTGTGTGTGTGTGTGTGTGTGTGTGTGTGTGTGTGTGTGTGTGTGTTCTTTCCTTGTAGACCCTTCCCTCTGTATTGTTCCATTCCATGTATGTCCAGTCATTGGTGTCTGTCAATTCTTTCCTTGCAATACCCTTAAGCCAGTGCCCCTGTTCCTATATCTACCCACTCCTGCCTTTCTCATAAAAAGGGCCTTATCCTGAAAAAAATTCTCATTCCCCTCTGGCAATCCTTGTATCTCCCTAAACCACATATCATTTGTGTATACCATCTCACCCCATCTCTTTTTCTTATTTCCTTTCACTTTCACTCCTAGACATACCTTCACTGCTCATGGATCTCACGCCTGTACAGTACTTTCAACCCTTTTTGGCACATTTGCTGTGCATGCAGGGAGGTGGCATACACAACCACCATTTTTTGCAGTAGTGCACAGTGTTTTCCTTTTCGCAGTTGTATGTTGCAGGGGATATGTTTTATGTGTATCTGTGTTTATCATAGACGAATCCCTGTAATTTATCTCATTGACATTGACAGTGTTCCTCATACTGTGGTGATGAGTGTCTCTGTGTTTATCGTAGATGAATCCCTGTAGTTTAACTCATTGACATTGCTGCTCATACTGTGGTGATGAGCATCTCTGTGTTTATCATAGATGAATCCCCGTAGTTTAACTCATTGACATTGCCAGTGCTCCTCATACTGTATTGATGAGCGTCTCTGTGTTTATCATAGACGAATCCCCGTAGTTTAACTCATTGATACTGTCAGTGTTCCTCATACTGTGGTGATGAGCATCTCTGTGTTTATCATAGACGAATCCCCATAGTTTAACTCATTGACATTGACAGTGTTCCTCATACTGTGGTGCTGGGCGTCTCTGTGTTTATCATAGATGAATCCCCGTGGTTTAATTAATTGACATTGACAGTGCTCTTCATACTGTGGTGATGAGCGTCTCTGCATTTATCATAGACGAATCCCCTTAGTTTAACTCATTGACATTGCCAGTGCTCCTCATACTGTGGTGATGAGTGTCTCTGTGTTTATCATAGATGAATACCTGTAGTTTAACTCTCTGACATTGCCAGTGTTCCTCATACTGTGGTGATGTGCATCTCTGTGTTTATCATAGATGAATCCCCATAGCTTACTCATTGACATTGACAGTGTTCCTCATATTTTGGTGATGAGCGTCTCTGCGTTTATCATAGACAAATCCCCGTAGTTTAACTCATTGACATTGACAGTGCTCATCATGCTGTGGTGGTGAGCACACCAGGAGCACTAACTTTGCAGACTGCTGATAGCATATGAAAAACAGACAACAAGCAGTGCTTTTGTCTTGCTGTAGCATAATCTTAGTACTGAACTTTCAGTACTAAGTGCCATAACTAAACATATTAAATGTAAGAAAATCACATCATCTGAAAAAAGATTCAAAAACATGCTTTTCTTTTTCAGCTGAAATGATTTTCTCACATTTAATTTATTTATTTAATTTTCTTTAGCCTCAGTGATCCAGCTGCCTGCCAGTTAGGAATGTCATAATATATGGTCCTTGTAAAATATTGGTATTGCATGGTTTTTGGAAAATATTGGTATTGCTACTTTTTTGGTAATTAATGCCTTATTTATAAACATATATACACATGCACACATACATGGGCACATATTTCATCAAATGCTCATTTCACTGAATATGAATTCAGTGGACATAATTCACTGAAAACTCATTTCATTGAAGCACAATTTATAGAATACTGTAAAAGTGTATATACAGTAGGTGATATTGTAGTTTCAGAGCATAACAGTTACTAGAGAACTGAGTTTACAAGATTATATGTGGACTGGTGAATCCCACTGTCAATCCAATTACAAAACAAGAATACAAACTGGTTTAATATACAACAATATAAAAATATCAGTAGGAAAAACAGTGAACAAATTGAACATAACTTATAATACAGACTGTCAAATAACCAATATAGCATCCTTCTCCTAAATCAAACCCATAATACATAAATATGTCAATATAATAAAAATAAAAATAAATACATAAAAAAGAAAAAGCTAATAAGCACATAGAAAATATGAGTATAAAGTTATATTAAGCAAATTAAAATATACTAGTACTACTACACACACACACATATTATACTGGACATAATACAACTTTTTACATCTATTCCACACAATATTGGTTTAGAGTGGCTTGACTCTATTATTGGTATTCTTAGCTCTTTGTCTAATGATGGAGTTAGACTATTAATTGACTTGATGGACATTGTTTTGATATCAAGTTTTAACTTTTTTTGAGGTTAATATTTCCAACAATTGATGGGGGTTGCTATGGGTTTTGCCTCTGCCTGTATGGATTGCAGCTTTCACAGGTTTTCATTTTTGGGAAAAGCAGTTTTTGATTAGTTTGCAGTATTTTCAGTATATAAAAATGTATACTCAGTTCATGGTTGACTTTTTTATTATTTGAACAGGACCCAAAGATGAGATAGAAAACTTATAGATTATTTATGGTCAACTACTAAATTTTTACAATTTATTTTTGCCACTAAATTTAACCAAATTTGTTATTTAGATGTATCTATTTATGAAACATATGAGGCCAGTGGTTACAGTTCCCCTGTTTTTTTGTAAGCCAACATTCTTGAATATGTATTTATATTTTGAAAGCTGCAATCCATACAGGCAAAAAAGTAGGATAGTAGAAGGACAGTTTGTCAAAATATCATGATTAATTTCTGAAAATACTACTTTTAACAATGAATGCATTTCCCTACATATACATAATAACAGTTGCTACATTAGAGTCAAAACTGGTCAGTTTGTTCAATGGATTAACAAAGCTAAAGACAGATGCAGATGGAAAATGTGGCATTGATAGCAATGGGACATACTTTATTTAGATTCTGGTAATCAAATCCCAACTCAGCACATCCAAGGAATATATAAGGAGGTAGTCTACCATAAGATAGAAACTTTAATAAAACAACTGGAAGATGCCCTACAGATATTTGGTAAGTGGGTTGGAAGAAACAGTTTTTAACACGTTCCCAATTATGGTGAAAATATTGAAGTTATGATTTGCATAGCCAAGGCAGAACCAGTTACGTTGCGTACATCCAGTCTAGTGGTGTGCATAGTGAAGACAGATGAGGATTATATTTAATGCAGTGATATTATTAATAGGTCTTATGCAGTTAATAATCTGTGGTTACATTTGGTCTATGCAAAGCATCCCTTTCCAATACAGATCTTCTGGATTGCATCAAAACAGACATCAAAGAAAAAGGATGTAAGATCACTTATATGCCCTTTTCTACAGAGAGGGGATTACATTTTACAAAGGCACAATACTTCCTTTACAAGTTTGTGTTTACCTGGTGGTAAAAAATGATTTCTTAAATTGAAGCAATTCTTTTACTTATGTTATGGGTTTTAATTAAGAAGGACACCATGGAGGAGGCTGCTATAATTCTTAAAGTATTTACATTGAAAACCCAAGGTACTGGCTTTGATTCTTATCTTTCAGAAGCATGGCTAGGCTTAAAAAGACCCCCTGGAGCCATTAACCTAGTGATTACCTATGAACCTATGTGTATATTTTTTACACATTGTATATGTTAAACATATTATATTTATATGTATTTTTAAAATACTGTATAAATATTTCATTGATTTATGAAGATTTAATCATTTTGTATTTTAAGAATTGTGGTTGTCCAAGAAACATGATTATTTTTGTTTATATGACTAGCCTTATTATATATAAGGATTTGGTATTGATTTTAAAACTGTTTCTGAAGAAGTCTGTTATTATAAGGGACAAAAGTGCAAAAGCTTATTAAATTTTGAGCTGTTTTTCAAACACATTTATTCAGTATGTGTTTGTTTTCAGGGTTTGGTCTTGGATTACTCAAGCTTTGAAGTATTTGGCTTGGTTAAAAATAAAATATACACTGCAGCAATGGCAAAGATACAAATAAATAGTAAAATATAAAAGTATTTCTTTAACTTTTATTACTGTTATAATACACACATCTAAAAGGACTGATTGTAATCAATCCTCATGAATAAAAAGTAAGGCTATACAAATGAAGAAGAACAGATAGCTCAGAAAAATTAAGCAAACTATACAAAACAGTAAAAAATAACAATAGTGCAAAATTGTACAACACTTGTGTGGTGATTTTAGATGAGGAGATTACAACAGCTGGCATAAAAGTTGGTAGACGATTTCTCCCACAGAAAAGATCTTTTTATTCAATCATTATTCATGGTGGTGTAGATGATATGTTGTACACACCATTATACCACATATACAGGCAAATTACGGCCATCTGTTACTTGTGTGGTGTATAAAATCAGTTTCTTTTTGCAGAGATTATTCCATGTTTGATCTTATTAGACTACTCATTCACTAAAGCAATGTTATTTAATAAATGACTTGGAGACTACTGTAATTCAAAGGACATGTGTATCATTAGGGTGTGAGATGATTTCTATATCAAAGAAGAACTATTTTACAAGGGTTGATTTCACTTGTTCCCATTGTGATAATTGTCCGAGTAAAAAACATAGGCAAGTAAGATAACCATTCTTTAAATTTCATCTCCCCAATAAGAGACTGAGATGGGGTTTCAGTACAAGCAAGAAATAAAAAGTATGTTACACAAATGCCCAGATCGTATCTAATATACTAGAGCTTTTAGTTCTGTGTTGTATAAATTAATACACTTTTATAATTACTACTGAACCCTGCCAATACTCTGGCATCTCCATTCCTTCTTACAAGTTGTATAAATCTTTAAGGAGTGACAAAAAATGGGAGGGGGTATTATAAACATTGTTTTAGATGACTTGCCCCCATGCCTTCAGCTTGTGAATGTTCAGATAGAAGCTATATTAGTCAAGATCTTGGACACCCCCCAACATATATTCAGTCAGACTGCTGGCATATTATAAAAGTCTGAGCATTTCAACATTGGACCAGTTTGAATGTATTGAAAAAAGTACAGTTGTGTGAGTGAACTTACCATAATTGTAGGTGTTCAAATGATGACTACTGCAGTAGCCTTACCTACCTATATGGATTATATCCTGGTAAGGATATAGCATCTGGCCAGCTTTCAGAACTTCATTGCACATTCCACGTGCTGAAACCATTAGTCAACTTGAGTTTCGCTGATTAAAAAGACAGGTTTGGGCACCAAGCCCTTCAGAGATTTTATACCAACAGAAAGAGGGAGACTGAAGCTTTGACAAGGAAAATACTAGGAAAAAAATAAAGGTCATCACCATAGTGACAAAAAAACATACAAAAACAAGGGGAATGGAGGGAATTAGTGGCTACTGCAGCAGTGATCATTTGAACATCTACTGTTAATGATATGTTCACTCACAGAACTGTACTATGTCCTTCATTAGGATCACTGCTGCAGCAGCTGTAGCTATATGGGTAGATTAGAGTATCATACCTTAGAATGAGTGAGAGGATGAAGGATGAGGGTCATGGAGCCACAGGATAATGGTCCTAACAATGCCTGTCCTAGATCTGCAGAAGGGATCTAGTTCATAGTGTTTTTTAAAAGAGTGCAAAGTGGATCAAGTTGTTGCTTTTAGAAGACTTCTAGAATCCATCCCTTTCCAAAAAGCCACAAATGAAGCAAAGCCAGTGGCTGAGTGAGAGTTTACCCTGAGAAGAATTCTTAAGTTGTGATGAATATAACAAAAGGTAATGGCATGAGACAACCACTTGTAAATAAAGCCACAGATGAAGCCAAGGCCCTGGTAGAGTGAGAGTGAGTGTTTACCTTGACTATGACTGTCTTGTTGTGATGTGTATAACAAAAGGTAATGGCATGAGACAACCACTTGTAAATAGTCTGTTTTGGCACACATTGTTCTTCTTTCTTACCTTCACATGAAAAGAATAACTAAGCAGAGTTCCTGAAAGATTTTTGCTCTGTCAAGATAGTGCATGAGTTGTCTGTGTGCATCCAAGGTATGGAGTATCCTTTTCCCTTCATTTTTAGGTTCTGAAAAGAAGATAGCTAGTTGGATAGCTTGGCTCAAGGTAGACTTGGATACCAGTTTAGACACATCTTTGTGAAAAATTAAATAGTATTGACCCATCATAAGAGCTTGCAACACAGAAACTCTTCTTGCAGAGTCAGAGTAATGAGTAACACTATTTTACATACTAAGACCCTCAAGTTAGCCTGATGAGCTGGTTCAAATGGAGCAGAAGTTAGTTTTTCTAACGCAAAATTAAGAGTCCAAGGAGAAGGCACCTGTTTTCTAGGAGACCTGGTATGTAAAACCTATTTAAAAAAAACAATTCAAAAAAACATTTTCACATGAGATTGCACTGAGCAAACACACAAGATGCATTGAAAGAAGAAGCTCCATGAGCAGATATGCTGAGATGGCTGGCAAATGAACCTTTATAGAGGGTTAAGACAAGTCAAAGGATAGCAATGCAAAAAAAAAAAAAATAACAATAATAATAATGTAGCACCAGAGAGACACTAGCCCTAATTGTATGATGATTCTTTTCTTGGCCCCAACTAGAAAACCTTTTGTATTCACTAATACATGATTTTCTAGTACCAAGCTTTCTTGTCAAATTTAATTCACACTGCACATCCTAAGGAGAAAAAGGTGCCTAAAGGTTATTAAGATTCTATCATCCACTTACAGTTATTTGGGGTTAGGATGCATCAAACACCTCTTGTAGGTTATCTCACTGAGGTAGCCTGCGGTAATTTCCCTCTGGGATAATTCCAAAATAATGAGAACCACTGTTGCCTGAGCCAGAAGGAAGTCACCACAATGATTTTCTGAAAGTATTTTTGAATCTTAAGCATGACTCTGGATATTAGTGGTAAGGATGGGAAAACATACAGAAGTGTTCCTGTCAAAAGGAAAAGAAAAAAGATCTGTCTTCCAGACTGTCTTGCATGGCATCCTGGAGCAGAATTTTGCATTCTGAGTTTTGTGAGTGGAGGCAAAAAGATCTATCTGAGGTGTTCTCTACAGCTGGATCAATTCCTGTAATACTTCCTGATTCAATTTCCATTGATGAGGGTCTCTCCAGGTTATGCTCAGCTTGTTTGCCATAAAATTTTGCTCTGATAGTATGTAAAATGCCTGTAGAGTGAGATTGTGCTGAAAAGCAGTAACCCAGGCTACCATGGATACAGAAGGTAAGATCTGATTCTCCCCTTTTGTTTATGTACCACATCACTGTGGTGTTGTCTGTACACATTTGTAGAGGTCCTGGGGACCACAGATGATTAAGAAAGAGAGAGAGACAGATGAGAGTGTTTATAAGTGCCAACATTTCTTTTATGTTTGTGTGTCTTGGTCTGTCATTTCTGACCCAACGGCCCTGCAGTTCTATCTCCATAGACACTGCTCCCCAATTAAAGTCAAGGCGATTGTTGTGATGGACTGTGCTGAAGCTGGGGGGAGAATGGGAACACTGTATTCTGATAAACTGGTGTTTCCAACAAAAAATATTCCTTTTCACAAACCACAGAACTAGAAACTGAATGTCAGGATATGTTGATGTTGGGACCATACAGATTCTAGATACCACTGGATTTTTCTCATGTTAATACCTGGAGAGATCATGAGAATCACAGAGGCCACAAGACCCAGCATCCTGAAAAAATCCCTAGCCAACACACTAGTCTGAGTGGAAAAATTCAGGAACAGATCTAGATACAGATCAGATTTTTCCTGTGGAAGAAAAGCTCTTTGAACTGAGGTGTTCAGGAAACATCCTTGGAAAACAAGCCAGTAAGAAGGTATTAAACAAGACTTTTGTATATTCTTTTGGAATCCCATTCCTTGTCAGAGATCTCTTACTCAGGTGTGAGATTCACAACTCTTTGAAAAATACTCTACAATGGTAAAAAAAGTCAGCTATTAAGTAAAAATGTGAACAGCAGTTTGCAGTAGGCTATCACAGGAGCCAGACACTTTGTGAATAGTCTTGGAGCAGTGGATAGACCAAAGGGTAATTCAGAATATGATAATGTGATCCAGAAGCAGAAAACCTTAAGTACAT
Source organism: Protopterus annectens (assembly GCF_019279795.1). Lineage (NCBI taxonomy): Eukaryota > Metazoa > Chordata > Ceratodontiformes > Protopteridae > Protopterus > Protopterus annectens. The sequence goes on from NC_056732.1 coordinate 726,595,878, forward strand.
CTAAAATTTGGATGTATAGGAATGCAATGATATGCATCTTTTAAATCTAAGAGCACCAGAAAAGTCAAATAGTGAATAAGGGGAAAGACGTTATGAGGGGATAACATACTGAACTTGAGCGCTATCACAGACAGGCTCAGAAAGGAATGATCCAGAACATGTCTCCAAGAATCTTTCTTTGGCACCAGAAACACTCTTGAATAAAACTTTTCCTATAACTGAAGATGAGGGACTGTTTGTAGCCCCCCATGAGAGAACAGATACTGAATGTCAGGAGGGAAAAGAATAGATTGGTCTTGTGGATGAGTTGAATACCTCAAAAGGGATGAAGAGACTCCCACTGCCATCTGTAAACTTGATGTAGTACTTTTAGAATCCCTCTATTTGAAACTACCTGTTGCCAGAAAGAAAAAAGAGGTTCAGATTTTTTGGCTGTGACAAAAACATCCTTCAATGCTGAAAGAATAGAAGGAATATGAATAGATTCTGGAAAATTCAGTTATAATAAATCATAACAATTTTTCCAGGGACAGTGTAACAATATTATAGTCTCACTGAAACAACTGATTCATTCTTGAAATAGTTTGAAAGAAAGAGAATCCTTCAAGGGGCTGGCAAAGGCCACACTGTCCTCAGAATCTGAATCAGAAACCTGAAGAGACAAAATAAAACCAGTCCCTTCACAATAATTTTGTGGTTCAAAAACTTTAATAACCACTTCAAAAAATGAAGAATTTCTTTTTCTCTTACCATAAACAGCTGAACTGGAAGGATCAAGGGCCTGAATTAAACTCTGAGCTAAGCTCAATAAATCACTCCTCTCCAAAGTGATCTGCTTTTGTTAAAGAATCTGGTACAGCTTATTAGCTTTCCTTCAATAGTTAATAACACTCTTGACTTATAATTAATTAACATACCATTAAGCATTGCATAGATTTCTCATTTAGGGTCTTTAGTGAATTCAGATTAACTGGCCTTCCAATTTCCTGTTCTGAATAGTTTGCACAACAATATACCAGGTATGCTTATGATAAGACTAAGTTTTATAATGCTGATTTTTTTTTTATTTTTTATGCATATATTTTTTGATTTTGAAAATATATAACAAAACATTACAACAAAGCAAAACAAGAAGAACAACAGCCGCATAATAATAAAAACTGAGCACTCAAACAATAAACACATTAGTTGAACAAACCTCTGTAACAAACGATATACATTATTAACAAGCTTAGCACTGATTATTCCCACTGCCTTTATCAGTGAAGTAATTAAAGTAACTAAAATTCCTTCAACTTTACAATGGTGCCATGGTGGGATATGAATTCCCCCAGTATACTCAAGAACCCTAATGTTTAAGGTGAGAAAAGTCCTTCTGACAGGGATTAAGGAGAGAATTGGGAGAGCCAGTACCTTTGTATAAAGTGGTATTTGCTTTGACTTTCAATGTCTGGCAGCAAGAAGTTTAATAATACTAGATAGTGTCCAGAACATATCTAGCATCTGAGATCTTCCATGAGGCCAGCTAGGATAGATTCCCAATAACCAAACATCCCATTCTGGAGGTATGTTAATATTAAAGGTATCCTGTAAAAGTCCAAACAAAGTTGCTGATTGCAATTATATCCTAGGACACTCCTAGAACAGATAGATACTGCCCACTATATCTATCCCACATCTCCAGCATTTATCATGCACCACCCCACTCGAGGACCAAAACCTGTGCACTGTTATGTACCACTTATATATTATTTGCAGTTGTTGATCATAGCATTTTGGCCATCTCTTGAGTTTAGAAGGGGCTTTCCAGGCTAGTTCCTACTGTTATGGAGAAAACTGAACACCCTCAACCTTTTTCCATTTAGTTTCCACCAAACTTTCAGACACCTCTACCCTTTAGATCTATATGTCTATATAGATGGTGTTTGCCCTTCCCTTACAGCTGCATTTCCACTTTAGCCAAGACATCTGGATCCTTCATATATGGGAAGAGAATGGTACCATATGTCTTTAAGCAGAATGTATCCAAATCGGTCTGATTCCAGGACTTTAAATTCTTACTAATGTCATTAAAACCTTTCAACATATTCCCTGATGTGTCAGCCACTAACTGGGACCACCTGTAGATTCCCATCTCCAACCAATAGTCCACCAAACCCTGTGGTGTTACCTTAGCACCTTGGGATGAGTTCAGATGAAGTCCCCCAGTCCCAAACCCCAAGCCATATTACTAGTCCTTACCCCATCCAGTCATAGATGACAGCACCAGTCACTGGTTACTTGTGGGCATAAGTCCTCATCCTGCTCTATAACTGCTAGTGGTAGTCCCCACTATAATACTGAATTTTTACATTTTTCAGACTCAGAGTTGATTTTTTTTAAAGACACCTGTCTTTAGCATATAAATTACTGTAGGAAGCTGATTACAAAGAATAAAGATGGTTGCAGTCTAAATTAGTGTACTAACAGAATATGTAAGACCTAGAAAATGTTTAAAATCTCTAATACTAAGAAAGCAATTGATGGTGTAAGAAAAAAAAAAAACGAGAAAAGCAAAAAACAAATATAAAAATAATCTAGCTGATTCAAAGGACAGCATTTTTTCAGTATGTTAACACATATAAGGGAACTGTTGGTTCCCTTAGGCCCACCATTTGTGAGAGTAGAACTTTACACCAAGGCATTACAGTAGCTGACTTGTCTAATCATCATTTTGTAGGGAATAGTAAGAAAATAAAGTAATTAAACCATAATGTACTGGTTGGTATAGGAGGTAATATTACTTGTCCAGTAATATCAAAAGAATTATTACTCAACTCTTTAGCAAAAAATAGCCCTGGCCCTGATAACATGCTTTTGGCTGACCATGGACAAATAAAATAAATAACAATCTAACCACACTATTTAATCAACTCTTCTGGTAAGGCAGCTAAGATATGGAAGCTGGCTAATATAATGCCTATATACAAGGGGAGCCTTTGAGAAAAGTCAATAATTCTAGGGCAATTAATCTAACATTATATATTGGGAAATGTTTTGAAAGATGCTTTTAGGAATAATTATGGAAAGTAACACTTTTGCCCCTTTAATGGACATTTTTTAACATAGTTTTGTACAGCGATGTCAACATTTACTAACATGATGTAGCTTTATAGTTATGTCAGTTTAGCTATAGGCTTTGGTGTTGGGGCTGTTATAGCCTATTTTGATTTTTTAGATGCATTTGGCAGCTTAATGATGTTCCGTCAAACTGAGGGGCTGCTCAAGCTGGGGTCGCTTGGAGATCTCTGCTGGACCCAACAGTATTTAATATGTTTTTTCTTGCTTTCTATTCTTGGACTCCTACTGGGTAGTTAAATACTCTGATTATATAAAAACCGAGTCTTTTGTGACCAGTGAGACTTAGATATATACAAATTTAATCAATATTTGGAAAAAACATTTATCTTGTTGACTGACCACAGGTTTAATATAAATAAGAATAAATGTGATATTGTGAGTTTTGGTTAGTGTATATTGCATTGTATGCCTTGTTCAGGAGTTATGGGTCTTAACATCTAGGGTAACTGCAAGGATCTGGGAGTTACTTTATGTAATACACTGAAATTTAGGACTTATTTGTTAATAACAAAAAACAATGGAATACAGGTAGTTGGACTTATTCTTTAAAAGTTCTCATCAAGAGATTCTTCATTTTTGACTAAGGTACTTGTGACATAGTTAAGATCAGTGATAGAGTGTAACTCATTGTAACTCACTGTATCACGTTTATAATAAATGCGACTTGGCATTCTTGAGAGTACACAGCATACATATTCAAAAAGAATTACATCTATTAAACATCTTTCTTATGACTCTAAACTTCAGAGCATTGGACTTTTGCTATTAGTTATAGGCATATAAGAGGGAAGTTATGTTTGGCCTTTCAAGCACTTTATGATAAAGAGTCCCATACTTTAATGGATGTTGAGTTACTAAAATCCAAACTGAATTCCAGGGGAGATGATAACACATTTAAAACTGGTAAATGTAAGACACTTTTTAAATTAAGATATGTTTTAGTCTGTATGGTATACCAGTAGAATAAACTGCCTCTGTATATCAGATAGATATAGCCTATATGTAACCAATATAGATCTTTCAAAGGCATTTGACAGTTTGCATATTCTGTCATTATTGATTCAGTGCTGCTAAATCTCTATATTATCAGGTGGACACAAAATTGGCTAAAAGACAGAGATCCAAGAATAAAGATTAATGATTTTCAATTAGACTAGGAGGCTGCCCATCCTGGGTCAACAGCGTCCATCGCTAGACTGACAAAAGCAGGCTGGTATGTTATCTGGGGCAATGCTGCTTCACTGGCAAATTTTAAAAGTCTGTGAAATGAATGGATGGGACACATAACATACTCAATAAACATAATGTTTGCCTCACAGAAAAAACATCAGAAATCCAAATGTAAGTAAAAAATAAAGACAGATGAAAAAGTATACCAAGGAAAAAAGGTTAATTACTAGGTTAAGCACTTTCATCCCTTTTACAAGTAGACTACATCAGAACCCAGAATATATTAAAAATGCCGTTAATAGGACAAAATTAAAAATCACATGACTACACACAACCAGAAAAGACAATCACTTATGCACACTTAAAAGACTTTGTATGTCAAATCATAAATTCCTGCTTTCTAAATCAGTACAGTGAACTAATATAAAAAAATAAATAAAAATAGTGAAAATACTGTAAATAATAAAAATAACACATCTGTTATTCAAACTTTGTTTGCTCTAAGCTTCAGTGTGTTTGATATACAAACAGTTTCAGCTAGACCAGGTGTCATATATACCTTGTTTTGTAGCTGATATGAAAACAGTTTCATTTAGACCAGGTGGATATACAAACAGTTTCATTTAGATTAGGTGGAAATTTATGTTTTAGATGACCTTCTGGTCCATACACAGTTTTTACAAACTGCTGAACCATGAATATCAGCAGCTGTTATTAAAATACTTTTGAAGATATGTTGAAAGTGTAGGTTGGTTAGGTGAGTGCCCATTCAATTGAAAGTGCGGACTGAATAAAGTAATACAATTGTGGCTACAGCAAGGTCAGTTTTTTGATGCATGGGAATCCAGTTTTCTTAGGTTAAGATGCAACAGCAATGCTTGTTATGTGGGGCTAAAGTTTTGAACCTGCATATTTGATTGGTGATGATTAGGACAGTTATTTTTTGGGGGGGGTATAGCAGCTGCAACTGTACAATTGGTAGACCATATTCTAGTTTGAACTAGAAGAATCTCTAACTGATAAAATTGTTTCTCTTTTGGAGAGTAGATGTAAAATTTCCAAGCTCTATAGAGAAGTTTATAAATTTTGGATTTCATCTGAGCACTATTATAATGGCAGGACTGGCTTTGGTCTAGCCAGAGTCTGAGATATTTGAAAACTGGGGTGTTTTCAAGTGTTACTTCCTAGTGGACAGCAATGTGCTACTTTCTGGGAACTAAGTTATGTTCTGTGTGGTATGAAGTATCATATTTTTGTTTTGTTTCCCCTTTTTCAGAGGAAGTAAAGCTCCTCATTAGCACTCTTCAAGAAAAATCTTGATGATTGGATGGGAGACAGGACATTCACCCCGGGGATCACTTCTGTGGCTCTGCTCGACAGTGGCACAGGAAAATAATCTTCTTGGGTGGCGAAAGCCAGGGTACCTTTGGCTAAGCTTATACAGGCCCGAGGGCCAATAGCCTAGTACCTACCTATGAACCTATGAACCTATGATAGTCAGGTTGATTCAGGTTGATTTTTAATAGTTAAGGAATATGAGACAGATCTGTAAATGACCATATTGTCAGTGTAAATGATGAAATGGAGGTCAGATATATCTGGTTATAAAAAGAAAGAATGTCAAGGGAACAAATATAAAGTTTTGTGGGACACTATGATTTAGAGGGAGGTAACTGAAACTGATTTTACTAGTATTAGACACAAAGTTCTGTGGGGAAAAGTGACACCAACTATTTATATAACTTACCTTAAAAAAAACAATGCCAGTACAGGGAAACTGACAAAAATGAATCTTGACCTTCTGTAACCTGACATTAGTATACCCACACAGTTCAGAAAATCAAAGAACACTATCATTGTTATATGCCTACAGCAAAACAGTCCAAGACTACATGAATTGAAATTAATGGGAAATAGGAATGTAAAAAAAATAAAATAAAATGAAATATCTGATACCATGTGGCATGGGAAGCTAACTGACCTTCTGACTCATAGTTGTGACATTCATTACAAAACTCATTCCTAAAACCCAGAGTACCATATATTCCATTTATTATATATCTATCAATCAATCTGTCTGTCTGTCTGTGTAGTGTGAGAGAGATGAAAGGGAGAGAGAGTACACAACAGAAATAATATAAATTCAGATGAATGACAAAGTAACACTTCAGGATTTGTTAAATGTTACCAGGTCAGTTAAGCTGGATATAGGAAAATACAAGGAAGGTGATAGAAAAGGGAGGGATAGAGAGGAGAAGGGAAGACATACGAGGCAACAGGGCTGATATATGAATAACTAGCATGTAATAGCAGCTTGATAAACCTAGAAGGTGAGTGGATGAGGTACTGGGACAATCAGCAGAAAAAAAGGTTGTACTCCATAGTATATCACAAAGAAGGATAAAGGGATAGAGAGGAGCTGCTTGAGGGTACAACTGCATTCCTTGTAATTGATGTAATAGCAGATGGGAGAGGATTCCATGACTAAATAAGGGGCAATACCGAAAAGACCATCCCCATAAGAGTTTTTGCTCCTTTGCAGCTTTGTTAGCAATGAGAGATGAAGCCATGACAATAATCCATTTGGGCTGAGTTTCATTACTGGTGGTGTCAGGCACTGGGGGAGCTGACTTTGGAGGGAGTGGTGGAAAGTGTAGGTCTATGCATTCTCCCAATGTCAGAATCCCAGGCAATGATGGGGGATCTGTCAGGCAGTGCTTTCTCAAGGTGCCAGGGCCAATTAAATAGACTGCACACAGAGATGCAGACATACTTCTTAAAGTCCCTTTGCATGCCCTTCCTTATAATCTTAGAGGTCCTCAATCCCCAGCATATGGATGATGACACAACTGTCCTGACTCACTTGACTCATACCCCAGGGTCTAAAGAACAAATGGGTTGAAAGGCACTTGCTTCAGGGAATGAATATATCTATGGGGTGGCCAGTGAGTGGGAGACCTCAGTGGTTTGGGGGGTTGGGATCAGCAATAATAAAAAAAAAAAAATTGTTAAAGGATTGAGTAGATTCATAAAAGGGCTGATACTTGGCAAAGGAAGGGCAGTTTTGACTAGGTAATAATTTGAATGTAAATGTTAAGTGGAATAACTTAAGCATGTTAGACTGTTTGGTCACAAAAGAACTTTTAGGACTATACAGCGATATGGTTTAAATCTTGATCTTGCATTATTATTAACCACTCTATGCTTGGCTGCTTTGAGCTTTTCATTTTGTGTTGAAGAGAGACTGACCCAAAGACATTTATTTTTAGACATAGTCAGATAACAAACAAAAGTGAAGTCTCACCTTTGTTATAAAGAGATCCTAAGGTCTGATTTGTAATTTTAATCACATAGTTTACCTGTTGCCAAAATGCATTTAACTGCTGAGCACTCCCCCTAGGTCCCTAACAGTGTCCACCCTCATGATTTAGTCTCCATTCAAAGACAGCATATCAGTTTAGAGCCCAATTTTATATCACATCTAAATAGCATGATTTTAACTCAGTGATGTTAAGGGTAACCGCTAAATCTGGCGTCAGCCACTTCAATTTATTATCTCCTGCTAGCTAGTTACCAGGGCTATTTGAGTAAAGAGGAACTGTTGCCCATAAACAGCACTATGTAATGATCAATGTACAGAATGAGATCAATGTTACTGCAGTGTATCTAAATACTATTAGCAGAGAGAGAGTGAATAGGAGAGGACCACAAATGAAACATTGTGGGATGCCCTCATCATCTGTGAAGGATTGAATGACGCAGTTATTCCACGCTTTCCTACCTTGAAAGTAGTTCTTGAACCATAAGATTCTAGACTGAGTATCAGCAATATCAGACAAGTAGATGATTAGTGATGTATGCTCCAGTAAGACAAACATTTTAGATAAGTCCAACAACTCTACATTTCCAATGGCCCTTCTTAGAATCTCACAGACTGAGAATACATGCTATCAACCCTTTTTCCTTTATAAAAATCATGATGGAATTAGTTAAAAGATGACTTGGTTGACAAAAGTGAAGGAGTTGCTTGTGAATGATGGCATCTAGAGCCCTAGTTAGTGAAGTGAGTAGGAATATAGGCCTATAATTTGTTAGTTCAGTGATAGGCCTCCTTCGTGGACGGGCAGCGATCACTTCATTCAAAGCTTATGGTACTAGCCCTTCTGATCTAGTCTGATTAATGAGTAATGTGGACAACAAGGCTAGTTCTCTGTCAGTAAGTTGGAGTTCTTTGGAAGCTGCCTGTCTCATACTGTTGAACATAGCTTGATTGTGGAAAGGAGCTAGATAACATGTGTCCACCAGTTTCTTAGATTGGTAAGCTAAGATTTGATATAAGTAACCAAAAAAAGGAGGATGCAGAACAAACCAGTATGAACCACTGCTGCTGAATCAAATCACCATACTTTCGTCCACAACTTCATCAGATTACACTAATACATTCAGTTAACTGCTTTTATATACTCATCCAACTTTTAAAACAGCCAGTAAAACAATCATTGTACATAGAAATACATTGAGTTACTGCCCTCTACTGACAAGGAGGATTATTACACATTAATGTCACAATTTTGCTGATCTCATTTTTAATACAGGGGCAAGTGAGATCATGTCATTTAAACCAGGGAATTTACTGGCCTCCAACACCACTTGCCAGTATAATTCCCTGTATTCAACTAAAGTCTCCCACATACCGCCCTGGGGTCCTTTGGCACAACCTCTAATATAAAAAACTGAAATTCAGCTTCAGGACAAGTTTTTGTGTGTTTGTACAGAGAATTTGTTTCACATTTTATACGAATATCATAGGAGTGCTCATAAATTCTCTGCTTAACCTTTCTTTCACTCTTGCCAATGTAAAAGCATTACATTTTTACATAACCCAACATAAATAATCCCTTAAAAGTGTTGCACAAAAAGTTTTTAAAGTTAAAATTTTGTTATTTCTGGCAGGTAAAGTAATGGTATCCCCAGTAATCAAATAAGAACAATAATTACAAGCACCACATTTAAATACACCAGCTTTTTGTTTGTACCTGCTAACCTTGAATTCCCTTTACTACCTCTTTCAAAATATCCTTCAGGGTGTTCCCTTTCCTATAAATATGTTTTATTTCACCCTGGAAAATGTGATTTAAGTCAGAAACTTTAGAAAAGTTAATCCACTCTTTGTCAAAAATTCTTTTGATCACACCAGCTTGTCCATCATATGTGGTAATGATAAATTCATTATTTAACCCATCTACTTTCTTGTTTGTGACTTGTTGAGTTGCAACATCTTCAATTTTACCCAATACAGGGCAAACCTTCCCTTCCTCCCATCACTGACTTCTTTGGAAACTCTATCAATGAGCTCTTCCGGGTAGCCTCTATTCAGGAACATGTTTCTCAGGTTTTACATTCGTTACCATAACATGCATCATCAGAAGTCATTCTACACAAAATTGCCCTTTTATAACACTCCTTTTCTGGTGTGGGGGTGCGAACTTGAGTAGTGCAGATAAGAATTAGAAAAGGTCTCTTTTCTATAAATTCTAGACTCAAAGCCATACTCAGTTTTAGATATGTTAACATCAAGGTATTTCAATTCATCAGTAGTGAATTTGTGAGTGAATTTTAAAAATTCTGTGGTACCATTTAGGTATTCCACAAAGCTACCAAATTCATCTTGAGTGCCTGCCCATAAGAAACACAAGAAATCTACCATACAACTTCCATAAACTACTATATTCTGAATTCAGTACAAACTTATTCTCCCAGAAGGACATTATAGTGTTAGCATATGAAAGAATATAAAATTATTCTTTAGGACAATCTCCATTAATAACAAAACAGTTCTGAACTCATTGTGCCCTAGTAGTTTGGATTCAAGTAGCATTTCTTCGAACCATACAAGGCCTACATCATGGGGTATACTTGTAAATAAGTCAATCACATCCAAGGTACCAAAACCTTTTGTTTCATTTGCAAGTGATTCATTTAGTTTTCCTAAGAAATGCCACGAATCTTTTAAAATAACATTGTTGTCACAAACAAGCTTTTTATCTTCTGGTTGACACTATCACCCTCAAAGGTGGGTCACTTTCATCTTTATGCACCTTTGGTATCCCAAATATGGAGGGTATTCTCGGTTTGTCTACATGCAAATATTTAAAAGTACTCATGTCAATAACTCCATCCATTAATAAGTCATTTAAAATAACATAAATATTAATTTCATTCAAGGATATTCTGGTGTATTTGGTATTGTCATTTAATATGTCAAACATTTTGCTCTCATAATTAATGGCATCCATAACATAATTCTTATATTCTTGTTCTCACTTAATGATTTCAAAGTTTTCAACTCTGGGTCTGTTAAATTAGACTGCACTTTGTGACAACTCAGAATTTTCCTAAGCTCGTGTTCCAAGCTCAATTCAAAGTTTCTTAGCTGAGGGTGTGTTGGGGATTAAAGGTGCTCTTACATTGTTCATGTTGACACCATTTCCTTTAAAATATAATTCTAAGTTTTCTTCCTAATAAATAATTTAATATCAATTAAAAGTTTAAAAATATTTGTTTTCTCTCTAGGTATAAAACCAAAACCTTTTGTCAATAGTTCAAAATGACTACTGTTAATTGCTACATCTGTATAATTGAAAATATTAAAATCATTATAACTGTATTTAAAACCACAGTTTGTAATTATTCCCAGACTGGTCGTCTCCTTTCCTGAGCTCCCCAGTTTCTGGTTTTGTAGTTTTTTGAATTGTAAGTAACAGGTTCCCTGTGCATAAGTCTCTCAGACCGCCTTAGAGGTGGAAATGCAGCATCATAATCATTCTCTAAAGGCAATTCATTGTCAGAAATGTCGTTGTTAGGTTCTCTGTAGTGATTAATATCATAATTTCTAACATTTCTCACCCAATTCTTAGGCTTATTGTTTCTTTGTTTTGTATTCATTTAAATCTCTCTCAATCTTGTTTAATTTTCTGTTTTTAACCTCCAAACATTTACTTTCTAAATTATTTAATAGTTTATGATATTTGCTTCTCTCTTCTTCCACTGTAAATAGTAAATCGTGAGTAATGTCCTTGTTTATACATTCTACAGTTTCTTGCAACTTCTTTATTTCTACCTCATTGTTTTTAATGATAGCCCTCATTATATCAAAACCACAATTATCAAAAGCCTCTATTAGTTCAAAATAAAACTCTGTACCTTCCACAACCTTGTTAGGGTATTTGCATACCCTAAGCCCTTTGGGCACAATTTTCTGTTCTAAACAATACTTTAAATAAGTGTTATCCATTTCTAACATTTTGCATTTGTATAAAAATAGTCCAGGTCATCAAGCTTTTGAGAAAAAGTTCCTTGTAGTTTATCATTAGTGTTGTTTTGCTAGCAAAATCATAAACAACATTGAATAAGTCACTGAAATGTCTTTTGTACCTGTAGAGTTTAAACTACCACCAGGGCCAAAACGAACTCCTTCACCCATTTTTCTAACATTGTTAGGCTGCTCAGATTGTCCATGGTCGGTTTCTTCAAGCAAAAAACCATCCAGACTGCTGGATCCTGCTCCATTTCGTCTTTCTACATCTCTGGAATCATTTTCCTCACCAACAGCAACACTCCGATGCACTTCCTGGTTTCCTGGTTCCAATACAGACGTCAATACTGAGGCCAAAGATTGGCTGACTGGGGTCAAAAGCCCCACAAGTTGAGTGAGCTGTCCGATAAGCTTCCTGAGCTCACCGACTTCATTAGTCTTTGCTCCATTGCTTGCCACACTCCCAGCAGGTGATTCCATCCCAAAGTTACTAGTAACCAAAAAAAGGAGGATGCAGAACAAACCAGTAAGCAGAAACAAAGCACCCTGAACCACTGCTAGGTAGGCACACAAATTTATTAACAGTTCACTCGAAAAAATAACGCTGAATCAAATCAACAACTTCATCAGATTACACTAATACATTCAGTTAACTGCTTTTATATACTCATCCAGTTCAGGGTGCTTTGTTTCTGCTTAAAGATTTGATATAACCAATAAACATAATGGAGAGACAGCAGGTTAGTAACAAGCATAGCATTCAGTAAGAAATTATTAAATTTATTGGCAGTTATTAAATCATCTAAGTCAGGAAAAGGGGATAGTGCAACATAATGACCAGGGTGTGACAGTTAATTCAGACCTCTGTAGAATTCTTAGAAATAAGAACAGTGTTTTGATTGTTGTGGAGAAGGCTTTTTTAGCACTTCCTAAAGAGATTGTGTTGGCAGTGTGCAACGTTTTAGTCTAACACTTCATGTTTTAATCTATGAGTATCACCTTTTTTAACTTTGAAAAATTTTCAAGGGAAAATGTATTTAGTATGCCCTGCATGGTTACACTGAAGAAAGCAAGGACCTCATCTCTGGTAGGCAAGAAAGTAGTGACTTAGCAGTTAGTGCTGAAAATAATACTGTTTGTTTTGTTTACATGTTTTTAAAGCTATGGATCTTGAGGAAATGGTGAGGGTGATCAGGTTTGTGTGGTTCCCCATAGCAAATGTAGGCCAATTGTCACTAACATAGTTTGCTAGAATGTTTGCAGGTGCTGTGCTGTGCTGTCAAGGAGGGCACAGAATATCCATTCCAAGAGCTCTATTTGAGTTGTTTACCAAGGCACAGAGTTTGCTATTGTCATATGTAAATGTATTGTTTTTCTGATTCCAATCAGTTTTTAAGTTCCCCCAGTATAATAATTTTGGACATTATGTTGGAAGAAAACCAACAGACAGGGGTGTTGCCTGTTAAAGGGTTTGAATACTCAGGTGGCAATCACATATCTTTCAACCTCTTGGCACAATAAATCTAGACAAATCCTAAATTAATAGGGGGCTAAGGCCCAAAAATAGGGGCAAATTTTAAAAATTGATCTTATAAACTCAGAAAGTTGTTAGAATAACAGGATGTGTCTTTGTGTGCATTTTCTGAAGGACATGAAGTCTGAAACTCAAAACCGTGTCATTATTTAGTGACTCCAATCCTTGGTGATTTGACAAGAAATCATAAAATTTACAAGGTACAGACCAAAAATATAAGACAAAAATCTGTACATTATGTGAAAATCTGAATAGTTGAGAGGTATGGGCATGCAGACCACAATGACATTGATGTGCTTAGCATGATCACTATAGTGTTTATAATTAAGGTTTTACATCCAGGCATCACAGATAACTACAGAGGGTTGAGTAAACAAGGCTGTCTTTGGTGAAGATAGTTGCTCCTCCTGCAACTTTGTGTGTGATGGCCAGCTAAAAGATGTTGTAGTCAGGCATGTTGATTTCAATGAGATGTAAGATTTTAGCAACACATCAGAAAATGCTACTAGAATACCAAGAAAACGGATATCAGAAAATGAATGTAAGTGTTCAGCTTTGTTCTATATATAAATAGGTTTTAGTCCAGAGGAAAATTTCCAGCAGAGATCCAAAGGTAAATACAGAATGACATTATGCTTAAATGAAGCAAGCCATTACTTGATAAAATGGACATTAGGTCTAGACAGCACGTCCATATTCATGTTTGTATTGCTAGCAAGATTAACTTTTCGTACAAACATTGTCAAATCAGTAATGATGTTAGCAATATTACTCTGACGTGCTGGAACAAAGGTCATCCCCTTAGCTAAAACATCAGCATGTGCAGATGCGTAGCAAGCCCCAGATTGTCTTTATAAAAGATATGACATTTACGAAGTACTTGGAATCTAGGGAAGAACAAGTTGGTTTGATTGCTAAAAGGAAGGGCATGTTCAAATGTGAGAGATGTTCCATTTGCCCCATATTCTGGTGGTAAAAGATTTTAATGTTATGGGAAAGGTTTTTCAAGTACAAGGTCACTTTACTTGCTATTCAAAAGGGGTGGTTTATTTAGCTCAATGTTAGTCTTGTCCAGCATTTTATGTGGGCAAGACTATTCGAAAATTAAGTGAATGTATTTATGAGCATTTGTTAGATATTAAGAATAGGAGAGATACAAATGCTTTATTTAAACTCGTTTGCGATTTTAATAATCATAGTTTCAAGTTTTTAGTATTAGAACAAGTGAAACGATCTTCAGGACAGGTTTACTAAGGAACATCTACAAATGTATGACTTTAAGTAGCAAGTTTTATTAAATGCATTGACTAATCCTGGTATTAATGAGGCTTGTTCCATTAATTCTATTTTAAGGTTAAGACACTATAGTGTGGCTAATTGTAGATAATTGATATATGATGTGTTAATTGCTTGTTTAAGAATTGTATTTAAGATGATTGTTTGATGTGATTTTTGTTCTGAGGAAGTTCCAGTGTAGGAACGAAAGCGCTAAATCTTCTATATTCATTAAACGTGTTGGATTTTATTTGGCTTGCCTGCGTTATTGGTGTTGCTGCTTCATTACCATAGGTTTTTAAGTGTTTAGTCATCAAGGTTAGACTTAAAGGTAGACAAAGTAATAGCTTATTTGATCTGTAGCGGTAGCCTATTTCATAGAATACACTGAGTTAGGAACCTATCTTTTCAGAGAGTTTTGTTTATTTGTTGGTGTACATTTGGGTCCCCAGTGAAAGTGGTTGTGTTACTAGTTTTGCAAAGAAACAGTTAGTCAAATAGTGGGTCTTTCATGGCTTGAAAAACAAGACACAGGTTACCACAGAGCAGCCTGTAAGTTAGTGAGTATAAGATCAATTGCACTAGTCTATTGGGATAGTTGAAGGATTTAAGGCTTTTAATTCTCTTGGTAAAGTATCTCTTTGGCCTTTCTTGTTAAGCAATATGCTGCAATTTATACATACCAATGGAAAATTGTATTGAATGACAGGTCTGATAAAGGAAGAATATAGTTATAGGATGACTTCTTTGGATTTTGAAGATACGCTCTTAGAAATTACATGGGTCAGATAGAAGGATTTCCTGACCACTGCATTTTTTTTTTTTTTGCATTTAACTTGAGACAATTTTCAGCACAACAGGTATGTGTGTATTGCAGTGATTGCTGGAGATTCATTAGTATCACTGGGTGAGCAGACAACAGTGCCCAGCTTACAGTAATCAGCAAACTTGTTCAATGACATTTCTGGGGTATTGGACTAAATGTCTACAAAATAAAAGTTATGGGTTTCTGCTCACACCCTGGTACCTTCCAGTGGAGACTGGGGAATGTTATTCATTTGTGAGCAGGCTAGTATCTGGGGTTGGGGCTTGAGTAAGTTGTCACCATCGGTGATGTCATGCTTGCCACACTTTAATTAATGCCTTCTCCATTCCATCCTGTATTCACAAACTCCCTGCTCCCAGCTGCATATACCCACATCCTGACTATTACCCTTCTAAGGAGAGAAGTACCCTCATTATGTGAAAGGCCATCAAAGTCATTCTCTTGGGCCTACCTGTGTTTAGGATCACAGCAAGTACTAACTTTTCTCCGCTTCAGGGGAGAAAAGAATGAAAAATGTGTTGACTAGGATTGGACAGAGGTCATTAATGAAAGAAAGGAAGAAAGGAAGGCAGTGGGCCAGAAATAACACATACACAAATTTTATTTTCAATATGATGAGTGAAACATTTTAACTACATTCTGAAACTGTCTTTTCCTAACCACAAATTAAACCAAGGCAGGTACTGTTTAGATTACAAATTCTTTATTTTGAAGTACAATAGTCTAACCTCAGAATTCAGATTTTTGTTAGCTTCATAATCTTTGCTGCAATGTCTATTTAGTCTTTGATATCACAAAAGAATCACTAAACACAACTGCTTGCCTTTGTGGGTGCTCTGGAAGCCTTGGCCAGGTTCAGTAGCCTGTTTATCATTGTACAGTGTATGAGAGAAGGCTGTGAAAGCCATTTCCATGTTTCCGGAATGCACCTAATTCAAAATTGATCACCGTAACCACTACATCATATAAACGACATTTACTGTCAAACTTTTAAGTAGCTTGTAATGAAACCTTGAAATGATAAAGGCTTGCAAATGCTGACAATGATGCTATTTTTATCTTGGCTTTTAACACATTTGTTATACTAGTTACAGTTGCTTGCTATGCTGGCAACCACATAGAAAGTAAATGGTTAAAAGATAATTACAAAACTGAATTATCTGATGCAAAACATTCTTTTGTTTGAGTTTATTTGTCCACTGAGGTTGTCACTTATGAGTGCCCACTTGAAGCTAAATTACCTGCTCTGTTCCAACCTTGGTGTTGTATGAAGTTCTCTTTGCTAACATCTGCTTCTGACTGCCAGAGTACATTACCTGATATGAAAAAAGGAAAAAGCTTCTCCCCACTGATGGCAGTGTAGGCTAACAGAAAGGTGTTTCATGCTGTGGAGCTTTGGAACTTGCTTGTCTCTCAGAGATCACATTTCTTTATGCTCCTTCAGTGTTACAGTACCCCCTTGCCTTGCTCCTTAGTGATAGCTGTAACTGGACTAATTATGGGCCTCTTTGATGGAAGGAATTATGTTCCTGTCTTCATGCATAAATTATTGTGCTGAAGAAAGAAACACAGAAAAAAAAAAAAGAAAGAAGCCTTACCATTCAGTATCGTAGCTGGCAAATGAGGCAGATGTTCCTGTTAAGCAAAGGCTTGCTTCTCACTCTATCATCATGCTGAAAAAATGGGAGAAAAAGTGAACATTTTTCAGCTGATTATCAGCTTTTCTGCAACTGGATGATTTCTGTGTATTTCATACTATGAAATCAAAGACTAATTCTTAAAAGACCATGGATCTGTCTTCTCGGCTTCACTGGATTAGACGGAGACCTTGGAGAAACAGGGCAGCCAGACATCAGTTTAGCAGTAAGTCTTTTGACAACATCATAACTGGTTTCCTAATTAGTCACTCAGTTGGTGACACAGTATGCAGGGCACTTAATCATGTGACTAGACAATGCTCTTGTCTGGTCAGTCAGACTTTTGTTCAATGTCAGAAGCTTTTATTACAATGGTTTTTACTAGCATTACGATAGCGCTTTATATTATCCAGCTATTCAATTGCTTCTGTTACCTGTGCCTTTTATTCAGTAATAATGAACCTTTTGTAGAGTGATGGGAAGATTTAAAAGGCCAGTCAACAAAGCTTACTTTCAGTTAATAAAAAAGACTAATATATATCAAAACTGCTGAAAAGTTAAAAATGAAAAGCAAAGCCAATCTTTAGACAATGCTGTATAAATGAACTGCACATGACAATTTTGAGATACTGGATTTATTTGTTTAAGATGGTGAAGCTGATATTGAATAAATTACTAATTTTGCCATTATTTCTAGAGCTGTTTCTGTTAAAATGACAACTGGAGAAAGTGAGTTATTTTATAATTTGTAACATTCAACATATGTTTACTTTCTATTGCTAACTTTTCAAAAAGGACCAAATATTTTGCACGTTAAGTATAATCGACTTTTTTTCTACTAACTTTCTGTCTGCATTTTTGACACATATTTTTCCCAGCTACCAGTAGAACTTTCAGTTTCATGCCTAATTCATGCCTCAACTGTACTCTGCTATACCTGCATTACATCACTTGCCCATTTGCTCAGAAGCCATCGTTTTTCTTATAGTTACTGGTCTCTATTCACTTTGAAAATGTGTCTTAAAAATGCTCAATGTGTCAAAATGTCATCTTGATTATAATTTTTTATACATCCAACCACATACAAAGAACATGGTTAAAACGCCAATTGCAAAAGTGAATCAAGAAACTGAACACTGCTGTCTTCCATTTTGCTGCCAGTGTGCTAGAATCATCTTACCTGTTACTTTGTTAAAGACTACAGCTGATGGTTACATCAAAATGCATTTTAATGAAAAATAGACCATGTATATTGCTGAAGTGATTAATCTGTTAAGTTATTGTTTAGTGTAATTAATAAAAGCACAGTGAGTTACTGGAATTATATGGACAGATTGTTTGTCAACGTGAAATGGCAATAAATGAGGAAAACTGCCCATCGCTGTTCATTTTGTGTAGTTATGGTTTGACCCTAAAGATTATATTTATAATAAGGGAAGAATGTGTGGGTAGGGAAAAGCTCTGGTGAATGCATGGTATGGGGCCAAAGATCTGTGCGATCAGTTTGTATGTTTTCTCTTTCTCAAACAGCTGGGTGCCTGCAAATTGTTTTCTTGTTCATGGCTATGCTGATAAAAAGCTTTTCATTCTAAGTATATGAAGCAAACAGAATACCAGGTATATGGCATAGTCTTAGGCTTCAAACTGTTCTTTTATACCAGGGTAGTATGCCATGTGACACAGCTAAGTGCAAATTGCCCTTAGAACATAATCACTTGACTACGAAAATAGCTACTGGTAATGGGTTTTGCTGATATTTACATTTTAAAGGAAAGTGATTTGTTCAGCATAGGAATAAAAGTGAGACTGTTATTATAAATAAATGATTGGTTAGTAGAATGTATCCCATCATTGAAACAGTATTTTTCTTGGGCCACATGAGCATTCCTATTTAGTATTTTCCAGACTGCAGAAAGTTTTGAACCTTATTGCAGACATCTGAGTCCAAACATTATTAATGATATGTTCTTAATGGGGTTAATGGATCCCGAAATATTTTGTAAAATGGTGTGAAGACTGATATGGTGTATGATTTGTGAAAGCTGAAATGTGTGACACGTAGAATCCAGTATGCATTCTGTAGTTCAGGCTATCACAAACTCGTTTAAACCACGAACATGCTGAATAGTTGACTATTGTGCTTATGGATTTAACAATTTTACTTGTCTTTTCCTGTTTCAGAATTAGTAGCATTAATGCTGCAGGTGCAAATTAACTTGTGTGGTCTAAGAGGGTGAATCTATTCTCTGTTCAGTACAGCATCATATGAAATGAATATATTTCAGAAGTATAGAAATGCAGGCTTTTAACTCATGTGGATGTTTTTTGGCCTACTGATTCTGATCTTTACCTGTCTGTGCTGTAAGCTGTATCTTGGCAGTTTCTTCATTAAAACTTTTGCTGCTGTATTTCCTTCTCTTTATCCTCTGATGCACATACTTACTATTTTTTGTGTCAGTCTCCCTGTCTTATCCAAACTGTTTATACATTTGTGAATGCTATACTTTAAAATCGACCTAAATTCTTGGAAATCTAGTGGCACAGTGTTATAATGTTAGGTTAGGGACAGAGCCGCAGAAATCTATTCAAGTAATCGAAACGTGGATAAGCAGATACATCTGTCAGTGTATGCTGAAAAGTATGCCACCATATTCAGCAAATTCAGGTGTTAGGAAAAGATGAAAACCTCCTACCATCTGTAATACCCAAAGGTAATTATGCTGAGAAAAGTGCTGTCATTTCAAACAGTCCGGATAATATGCTAGGTCATGAAGATGTATAAAATGCATGCCAGAAGTCTGGGCAGTTTTATAATTATTCAGCTCTGAAAACAAATGCTGTTAAAAGGGTGTTATAACAGATGTATATAGTCCACAAACTACCCACCCAAGGAGAAAAAGATCTTCTCTTCCAAGAAGTCATCTTTAAGTTCTTGTAAAAATGTAACTGTTCCCCACAGGCCCTGATCAAACATTGAAATGTGTATTTTGGGGAATGTTTATTTCTCAACATTTTCTTGCTGTACCATATGTGATGATTGCCACAGATATTGTACAGCCAAAGAATGATCAGGAGGGCAAAGCATGTGTTTCCAGAATATGTGCACATAGGTTGACCCTCCCAGCTTCCTGTTTAGCCAGCATTTCATAAATGTTATATTCCATTTGGTACCTTGTTCTGTTAAGTAACAGCCAACCTTAGCCTAAGTGGCAGCAGTCATAAGGAGTGAAAGAAAGAAGACATTTCAAGAATGGCACAGTACAAGTGATTCAGAACTAATAGCTGGGGGGATAGAATGCCTAACTGATGGTCTTATAATATGGCTGAGAAGAGAAACAGAGGGAGTATTCTGAAGGTGCAGAAGGCTATCACAAGGGGAGCTGCATCTAGTGGCACCTTTTTCCAAAAGCAAATCTACTTCTTACATAAATTTCTGTCTGAAATGTTGGTATATATTTATTCCATATATAGATAATTATTTGTCCTATATCATGGATATAGTATCACTCCAATAAAATAGGTTTAGAGAATAACTGCTGTAATAGACGATGTTTAACTAAAATTGTTCATATACAAATAAAGTCTGACCTCTCTGTAGGATGATGACTTAGAAATAAATTCTTGCCATTTAGCAGTAAAATAATTATATATTTGTTTATCATTTCCTACATAAAGAAATACCATTTCATGGGTATAGTCTGTAGAGTTGAAGCAGGTTTATATTGCTTGTCCCTTTTTCATGATGATTGACTCTAAATGATGGCAGTACTTTACTTCTTCCCCTCCAGAGCCCTTCTGCATGGAACAAGGTCTTACTCACTGTCTCTGAAATATATTAGTATTGTTATGCTAACAGTAACCAACTCTTCCTAAAGGAGATACATAATATAAGCAAGCAAGAGACATTAGTTGGATTTAGCTTTTATATAACTATGTGTATTTGATCATGTTCATATCACAGTAATATAAATTCAGGTAAACAGTAATATCACCAGTTATTTGAATTAACAATATAAGCACTAACCTCGTCAGAATTGTCTGAAATATAAGTTTCTGAAACTGAGTCCAATTCTTGTCCCCAAAGAAGTTTATGTTGTCCTCTTATGCTCCTAGTTGGATAAGTAGTTTATCAGTCATGCTATTAAGTAGAGGACCTGATTTTCAGGATCACAAATATTTTATGGTGAGTTAAATGAGTCTATTGACCTGAAATAAATGGAATGGGTAAGTTTAGAAACAAATAAAATCAAACATATGCTTTTAAAGATTAATTCATTGCTTGCTGCCAAGATGGTATCAATCTGCAAGTATAAAAATGTTTCCTCTAGGTTATCTCCAGAGTATCACGGACTAGTATCATGATCCCTTACAGAATGCTTAGATTAATACCTGGGCGATGTAGACATATTCTATTAATGCTAGCGTTAAACTACCAATAAGACATTGCAGCTAATGCCAGTTAGAGCTGTATTCCTCTTCATGAGAACAAGAAGGCCATATGGCACCATCAGAGTCTACAGGTCCCTGCTAACTAAGACTCTTACATTCATCTGGCAGAGTCCTGCTCACACTACATATACATTCTGGAAAAGTGAGAATGGGGAACAAGATGGGGATGGGTGGTTGAGCCAGGTCTCAGATGCAACTATGCGTCAGATTTGTGTTGCTCAAGCTGGCTGTCAGACTTGTATGGTTAATCTAAAATCCTGCTAACATTTAAGCAGCTGTTAAGGTGCTTAAGGTAAGACCTTTAGCAGGCTACCATGTATGACAATCTGTGCTGAGGCAACACTGTTGGGTCTGCATTAGGACCTGAATGAGTTGGGTCCAGGGTTCATTTCTCTATCTCTGTGCTCTGTCTGTAGAAATATTTTCCTAGACAATTGCAGAAAGTGAGGATTTTTTGTCAAAACTGTTAATTGTTCCATTACAACTTGTGCCCTTCACACAGCCTAAAAAAGGCAAAGCATGTATGTGGTATACAATATTCATTAGAGCCTACGACAAAGGGCAAAAGACCAGTGCTGAGTATATACCTTTTTCATTCACCAGGCAGACTAAACACCAAACTGTTGCTATAGGTATGATAGTAGGAGAACACAGACTATAGGTTTACCAACAAGCAGACAGTGGCAGGAAGTGGTGGTAATAGTACTTAACCTGGTTTGTGGATGAAAGCGTCTGAGTGGAGCAGAGTAATATACAATATTACAGAGCAGTACTCTCATTCAGAATGCAAGCATGTAGAAGCAAAAGATGGACGACTCTGACTGGCCATCAGTTACTCATAAAGGTACCATATTAGTCTTCTGTTTATCACAGTGAGTCCCACCATCTGCCACTTTACTAACATAACCAGAATCAATTAGCTATTATAGGTCATCATAATCATGGCGAATTAAGCAGGCTCATTTCCTAAACGTAGACTTTTGACTGAGTGCATTGCAATAACTGAAAATATCTTTCTGAGTGCATTGTAGTATAGCTCATGGGGAAGCTTTTTCCTTCTTCTTCAGAGCCACATTAATTTCTCTATGAGTTAAATGGCTACACAGCTCATGTAAAAGACAATGGTGTGCAGCTTAGTGAGGAAAAGCAGACAAACTGCTGTTGCGTTCTTTTCTTTTTCAAAATTGTGAAAATCGTCTCAAGGCTTATAGTGTCAAAATTCTGTTATGGTGAATCCTAAAACTTTTATTTCATTTACAAATTGTCCTTATCACAAACATGCAAAATGCCCACAAAATGTGGAGGTGAATGGTATCAGCTGCTGGATGTTGATTTGCTTGTTGTTTGACTTAACTTAGTAAGAGGCAGCTGTACATGAAGTGACACGATCCACTCTGAAACACATGCAGATCGTGATATTATATACATACTTAAAAATGTATTGAGTTATGCAAGATAGGTAGCCAGTTGTTTAGTGGCCAGTGGTGAAGCAATGCAAGATTGCTGAGGAAGCTGGTAGGCAGCTGTTCATTGGCCAATGGTGTAGAAGTGAAAGGTCATTGAGCAAGTAGTAGGCATTTGTAAAGTGACCAGTTTTGTAGCAATAGAAGATCACTGAGGAAGTGCATAGGCAGTTGTTCGGTAGCCAGTGGTGTAGCAATGGAAGATCACTGTGGAAGGTTGCTGCCATGGGAAGAGCTTACTTTCTCCAAACTGCAGCAACTTCAGAGAAGATCATATCAATAAATGAGTGCAAGAGGCACAGTTTCCAACATTAAGATGGTTGTGGGATTTGGCCACCACAAAAAAAATATTTTTTAAGCTTCCTTGCTTATTAATTGATTTTGCATGTTTTGCATTTAGTCGGCTGGCATCCCAAGTACTATGTGAGCACCATTCTTTAAAAGTATAGCCACTGAGTGTAGCTAGCTGCATCCTCTTGTTTACTTGTTATTTAAACTTGGAAAATGGCATCTGATCAATGTCAATCAAAGCCTAGACAAATGGACAACAAGTCTTATAACTTATTCTGAGGTCTTGCAGCTTCAGAGTTGGTTCAGAGTTGACAGAATGCTGATAGATCATGTCCTGTATAGAAATATGGGAGTAAAGATGGCCACATATTTTTTTTTATTCATTTATTTATTTAACCTTTGTTGACTGGGTTAGCCCCATTAGACTGATTGCCTGTTTTCGGGGGAGAACTGAAGTGGTATGTATACCACTAGGGAAAATTTGGCCAGGGTATGGGAGACCATCCCCAACTTTTTCAATAGATTCTGTAGGATTTTATAAATCTAACTGAGCTACCACCAACTCAAGCAGATGGGACCTCAGTTTAACATCTCATCCAAAGGATAATAAAAAAGGGGAGAAGTCATTAGTCCATAATTTGCAGATATTTACTTAGGTCGACTGAAACTATTTTGGAAGGCTGTAAAACAAATTGGTATAACAAAGATATTCTGAAAAACTGAAACAAGTAACCATGACTGAGGAACTGATGATACAACTTAAAGAAAATATCAGCAATCCACCGCCACTTATTCAACTAGCTTTCTCCAGTCCTCCATCTTACCAGTCAATGTCTCCTCTTCAAAAGATTCTTAACTATCCTCTGCTTTACTTCATTAAGATAAAAAAAATAAGTGGTTTAAGTGGTTCAAAAGCTACTTAAAATGTCAATACTGGCTATAACCCTGACTTCTACACAATACACCTAAAAATTCTTATGTTATAAAACAAGCTTTTATCTCATATTTTCATTTTTTCTGTCACAATCAAAATTCTTCAACACAGCTTCATATGCCTTGATTATTCTACTTGTCAAATGCCCTCCCCTTCCATAGCTTGTGACTTTTACCCCATAGATAAATTCTGCCTCATTACTAAAATCCTGGAGAAAATTGTTTTTGTCCGGGCACTCAAGTGCATTTTAAAATATGACATCTCTACCAATAAGCAGCCTGACTTCCATCTAAACTTTGGTACATTAACAAACATTTATTCACTGACAAATGAAATTCTGTGCATCTTTTAGCAAGGTAAACTTCCTGGTGATAACCTGCTAGTCCTTAAGAAAGGTATGACACTGCATGCTTCTCTTTAATGAGCCCCCAAAAAACTTCCAACCATATTTTTCTGTATTTTTTTTTTCAAGCTGAATGAAAGGTTAGTGTATATGCAAAGAATAAAGCAAGAATTTATATGTAACTACTTCAAAGTTGCATTTATGAGGTTGGCCTTTAGATGATTAGTGAGAACCTTTGCTTTTTTGTAATGAGATGCAGTGATATTTAGATCCTTTGAATGGCTCATGTAACAGTAGATTTTATTAAGGCATGCCTGTAGTTTTTGTATACATTCAGAGTAGTTTGTAAGGATGCTGAATGGCCTGAGTGCTGATATTAGACTGTGTTTAACAAGTAAGTCTCTGTTGAACTCTTATTGTTCTGTGTAGGCTACATCCAAGACCTTAGAAGCTGATTTATGATTTCTGTATATATACTTTATAAACCAAACTAGGGTAAATCCATAGTTCAAGATATTTGTATATGTGGATGTGTTCTGCTACCTTTACTAAGGGTAAACAATAACCGTTCTCTTATTAGTAGAGCACACGCCTTTTGGAAGTTTCTAAAGGCAAAAACTGAGTTTGAGAAAGTTTGTTGAGTTCAATATATCAAACCAGTTCTTTATTAGGGCTAGAACTTTTTATAAACATAATTTTATTGGATTTTCAGATATATTGCATTTGCAGAAATACAAACATGCAGCCAAAAAGGGACACCATATTAGGAGTGAAATTTATACTCCAGGTGGATCTGTAAAATAACTTCATACATGTTATTGTTTTTGTTTCTCACCTTCTAGTTCTTGTACACTTCTTTTACCTACTTGTGAAATTCCACCTTTTGTAGTCCTTTCCCCGTACTTCCTTCTTCCTTGCCTTCTCCCTCTCTAGGTTTACCTTCCCAACAATCTGCCTTTGATGTGGTGAACACCCTTATTCCTGCTCCCAGTGAGACTCCTTGCCCCCTCCTCCATTCTCCACTTGCCCTTATAGATGTCGCTCACACTGATTTGCACTCCATGCTAAGTCCTGCACTTTGTTTCATTTTTGCAACTTTATATCTCCCCGGTTCCAAATCTGAGCAATCTCATTGTATTTTGCAGTGCAACTACATTATTTTCTGTTGCTTCATATCTTATTTCTTCCTTTGTTGTTCTACCAGCGATTTGCTATGTGCTTTTTATATCACAGTCACTAGTATCAGTATCTGTGCTTTTTTGCAGAGAAACCAGGGACCATTTTTATGGATGGTCCTTCTTTTGCTTACTTCTACCTTACACGTACTGCTGTCAGAAGCCATTCCTTTGCTTTATTATTCATTCAGCAGATTACATGATGTTCACATCCTCTTTCTGCTCACTTCCTCACCATATGATGGATCTTGTCACTTTCACAATTCAGTCTTGTGTGTGACTTCAACAAGTCTACAGTCTTCTATTTTAAAGCATGTATCTAAATCATAGTATGTGATGCTAACTGATATTCATATTAAGTATAGATTTTATTTCAGACACCTATTTTCTTGCATGTCTATCTGAACCTAATGATAACCACTATCTCCAAGCATTGCATGAATGCTTCTTTCTCTGTGCTGATTATTCTCTTGTAGTAGCATCAGTGGTGCAACAGGAAGCACACTGACCTTTGGTGCATAAGGTTGTGGGTTCTATTCCTACACTAGGTCGATCAGTTGCTGCCACTGTAGTACAGCGTGAGGATGGGTTCTGTACTCCTGATGTGCTGCCCTTTGGATGAAATGTTAAACCCAGGCCCCATCTGCTTGAATTGGTGGTAGCTCAGGTAAAGGTAAATTACCACCAATTATAGGACCTGCTGGAAGATAGGTATGTATCCCAGAGACTACCCCATCTATGGAACAGGCTTCCCATCCATACGAAGCAGAGTTCCTTCCTAACCCAATTCAAGTGCAACTTGGACAACTGGATGAGAAACTGGAAATTCATCCCCGGTTTGGCACCTATGTTTCTAACTGACACAGATAACCTGCAAATGGTTCATCTCCCAGGCCCATGCTAACACTAATCAAGGGTATCAGAACTTGTAAGAGATTTGGGATGCATGGCTAGGCTTAAAAAGGCCCTTATGGTCATTAGTGTAGTAAACACCTATGAACCTATGACTCACACAGCTTATTTATCATCCATTGGTTACTCTGTTTTTGTGTTCTGCGCTCAGGTAAAGGTAAAATATCGCAAAGCTTATTTATTGTCCATTGGTTACTATATTTTTGTCTTCTGCGCTATCATTTTTTCACATCTTTTTTTTTTTCAGAATCTAGGTCAAGAGCTGCTAAACTTTGTTGCCATCCTGTAGGAAACTTATTCTAGGGGACTTGATTTTTTTTAATCAGCTTCTAAATTTTAGTTTTTTTTTTTTTTTTTTTTTATCAGTGATCATTTAACATTTTTGTTCTTATTACCTCCCTTTCTGAAGTCCTATATCCAGGACACAGGAACTACCAGATACCCCAGCAGTAGATACCACTGTTCTTGCTAGCCATTGTTCAGCCCCACAGAGTATCAATGATGACTCTGGGAGTTGTGCCCAATATAAAGCAGCAACGGGACCCCAAAAACAGTTTTCCACAAAAATGCGATGAGTGACTTCAACTGACTGAATCCTCTCTGTCGTTTGATATATATCATGCAGCTGAAGTAGTTCTTAGAATTTTTCTTCTTTGGATATATAGAAATTTCTGCTTAATCTTTTTTTTACTGAGATACCTATTTTTATTGTGTAAATGACTTGGCTTTTCAAGCTCAAGTACAGTATGCATCTATTTGTGAGACAATGCTGACAGCCATTTTCTCAGTTTTACAATTATCTTATTGTCTTGCCTCTTTTATGTTTCAAAGAACAGAATTCTTGTTTCCTCAGGCTGTCAGATTTCTAGTAGTGTACCTGTATGGATCCATAAAGAGAGTATGGTCTGCACCACACAGTGTGTCTAAGAATGTCTTGTTCTTAAAACATGTTATCAAGCTGCTCTTAGCACTTGCTGCTGTATGCTATGACAGCATGCAGACAGAAGAGATGTTAATTTAAGTATACTGTCTGTATGGTCTATGCACTTGCTGTTGCTTGTAGATTTTGTCAGATGTCTTGATGCTAAACTTGTTAAATATATTATCCAGATAGCTACTGCTGAGAGATATTGTCAAAAAAGGTTTTAATTTAAGATGTGAAATGTCTTGCTGCATACCTTGCTATTTGATGATGCAGTCAGAAATAAATTCAGACGTTAAGAAATGGCTTTTACTATATTTAAATTTAAAGAGATTTAAACAGTATGGTTCAGGCTAATGTAAAAGCTGACACTTGTCCCAGAAGGGTCAGAGTGTTTCTTTGTCAGTTAGTTCAGAAGTATCAACAACAGAGGCTTTTGTCTGCTTCTTACTCACACAACCCAAGACTGGCTGGTGACTTGGGCACAACAGAAACCTATAAGGAGTGAGCATCTGACACTGACCCATTCTTAGGGGATGGATGTAGTACAGTCAATGACAATGCTGACTTCTACTGAACAGGAGGTATAGAGCATGCTGGGCATGGGCTAGGGATGTGCTTGGCTTGGCCAAACCAGCTTCATGCAGAAGCCTTCATTGAACCTCAGAAATATACATGAGCACAGAGGGAGTAGTGACATGTTACCAACCTGGGATAGGGATAAGTCTAGAAAATGATAAACTCCCCTATGCTGCCCAGATGACAGACTTCCCACTAAGCAGCCATCACTCTAAAATGTAAACAAATAGATGTGATCTTTGCAGGTATGCAAAGCCATGAAAAAAAATAAACAACAAAAAATGATTCCACTTTGTGTTGGCGTGTTGTTTCTATATAGTCCTTAATATTGTAGTGGGAGGTATACAGCAGTGTTTTAGTAATATAACACCAGTTATTGTTCTTTGTGTGCATTTATTTGGGCATATTTAAGCTTTTAAAACTGCTAAGCTGTTGTCAAAAGCTTATGTTGGTATAATGTCTGTCTTTGCTATTTCCTAAGTACAAAAGAAAAGAAGACCAGGCTCTGAAGTGCATTATTCTACACAACTGGGCTCCCCCTAACAAGTCCAAAAAAACAACACTGCCTGATGTGTTCAAGTGACTTAATAAAAAAGGATTTTATCAGAACAACTTTCAAAATATTCAAACTGTTTAACACTGATAAGTAAAGCTGAATAATCAAATCAAAGGATTAAATCACATGGCAAAATATCAGCAATTACAAAAATCCGACAAAGCAAATGCACCTACATCCATAAACCTGTAGTTACATGCACAGTAAATTAATAACTAAAATCATACATTATACTAAAATACATTTAAACATTTAAACTCTTAAAAACTGTTTATATATTTAATGAATGAAACCTGAAATATTAAAATATTAAATATTATAATCAATTAGGTCTTAATTTTAAAACACTTTTTAAGGGATAATATAATTTATCTTAGGAATTTTACCTAACAAAACAATTATCTGTGTTTCAGGTATGTTTCCCAGTCACCATCTCTTATTTATACAAATTTCCTCTAAGACAAAAAATAACAGCTTACTAATTTTTTTCATAACCGGGCATGTTTAACCAAAGTATTAGTGTCCACATTATGTCAATGACCGAGTTTTGCTTTCAAAAATGATTTATCTATTAAAAGGCAGCTTTGCTACAGGAAAGATGAGACCCCACATATGATAGCTTCCCAAAGGAAAGGGACGTTTTCTTGTAGGAAATGCAGCATGTGTAAATATGTGCATGTCTGTAGTAGTTTTGTACATCCTACACAGAGGTGTGTCGTAGATTTTTTGTTTTATGCTGATTGCACTATTAAGAACATAGTGTACTATGTATTCTGCACATGCTGTGGTGCATACTATATTGGGAAGACTAGCCATTCCTTTACAGAATGGGTGCTTGAGCATTTAAGAGACATCAGGAACAACACAGAAACCAATGATCTGGCTAAGCATGTGTGGTCTAATAGTGAACAACATCAGTTTAAAAGTTTTGTACTAGAGATTGTAGCTGAGAGTGTAAGGGGAGGTGACATTAAGAATAAGACAGAGGCCCGTGAACAGAATTGGATTCTGTTCTTTAGGGCAGATCACCCCCCTGGTATTAATTATATGGTTTCATTAAAACCTTTTTTAAAACAGAAACCCTTGAATCATTAAAGTTTTTGAGTTTTTTGTATTTGTTTATTATATGTGTATTTTTTATATATGTATTTATACATTTAAATTATGGTTGAAATGTGTTTTTGTACTATGTATATAGATGGCTGTTTTACGTGTTGGCACTTTAAGAATGAGTTTTATGTTTTAATTTGTTGATTGTCTCTTGATGTTGATTGGTTATTTTGAATATAAATGGATGGCTTCCTTTGATGGAGATGTCTGATGAAGATGTTAACAGTGAAAGCACTTACCATTAAACTTTTTTTTTACTTTTAGTGCACTTTGTTTTTTCTGCCTACAGGAATACCACATTGGCTTTTATGTCTATACACTCATTTTACTTCAGCGGTTTTTCATTTTGTGACCCCTGCATTTTTCGTTTTTCCTTACTCAAACAACTATGTTGTCTTCTATTTTGTCCATACTAAATAGATCTAGAGGTTGATGATCTATAGTCTTTCTACTGGGAATGAATAGTCCTCTGGAAGCTGTAGCATTGATGATAATTTCATATTCTATAATAGATAAAGAAAAACCTATCACAAACAAAAATGGACATAAAGCTAGCCTACACTCTTCCCACACTGGGTCTGTGTGTTCCATACCCCTCTCCAGTAATACAGAGGACTATGACTGGGTCTCTGATCATAGCTAACTTATAATGCATTTGAGGTATTGATGCCAAGAAATTCCCATTTTTGGAATGTAATCATGCCATTCCATGCACTACATATTCCTTTTTTAACACAAGTTTACCACTATTGACTTCCAGCTGACATTAAACATTCAAAATAATCTTGATTAGTTCCAGACACAACTGTATATACCAGTGTAAAGAATGATATTAAGTTAGATGCAGTCAATACAACCTTTAACGTTGCCATGATCTTTATAAAGGAACAATCAAAAATGTATTATAATTTCACAGTTAGGTCTCTTCATTCCATTTACCAGGCCCTTCCACTTGTATAACATTTATATAGCCCAGGGTAGCAGATTTCATGGCATACAGAAGCAGCAGGTAGCGAGACTGACATGGCGCCCAGATACAAAATATTATGCGCAAAGGTAAAACATTTATTTAACTGACAAGGTAAGTGTAGTGTATGGTGCTTGGTATACAGTCAGTGTGCTGGACATCACAGTTTGCAAAAGTGTACAGCATGGAGAATATCTTGCATGCTACTGTAGTCAAACTTGTGTTCCAGTATATGCTTTAGACAGCACTCACTTGACACAAGGACACTCTTTTGTGATGTTACAGGCTTTTGTCTGATCAGGGCTTCAGTGCAGATATTGGTTAAATTTTGTTATTGTGGCATGACTATAAGGAGATCCAGGAGACACACAGGTGAGCTGCCTTTAGTGCCACACTTCCACCTGATCATTGGCCCTTGGGATGATCTAGGGTAACTAGGTCACATACATTTCAGAACTTCATTGAGTAGGCAGAAGAAAGATGCTTCACCTCTCTATTGCAGGACATATGCTACTCTGACCATCCTCTAATACAGTTATGATTCAAGAAAGGAGGCTACATCTGTGCAACATCAGGTAGTGTTGCTATTATGTCTAGAAAGGCTGACATAATATCATCCAGGAGCAGGAATATATTGACTCTATCTTGCATGTCATTAGGTGATACACAGGCAGCACCACTCTGTTGTTGGACAGCATGCTTATCATACCATGCAGGGTGTATAGTAGCAGCAAACATTGGCCTTTGTGGGAAAGGTACCATCATCCAGGATGATGTACGTTTTGCATACATCTTCCATGTTAGCCCCTGTTCTCAGCAAAACAGTGGTGTCTGCATCATCTGTATCCATCTTTGTCAATAGCATGAATGAGTCTGTGCAAAGGGTGTACTATTCCACATGTACATCCTGTAGCATTGCTGGTGGATGATGTGTACATGCCCATGCCTTTTTTCAGGCTCTGGTGATGGTGCATCATAGGGTGTTGCAACAGGGCATGTCTTGCAAAACCTTCTCATCTACCATCCCCAGGACATTCTTGATTATTTGACTGGACATGTCATTGCTGTAGACTACACTCTTTTTTGGTTCAAGAGTACTGCTACTGATGAGGGGCACAGCATCTGGTGTATGTTAATGGTGTATCATTTTAAGCAGCTCCTCTCTGTCAGGGTGGAGACTTGTAATTACCAATACTGTGCAGGACTTCAGTTTGTAAATACATGCCCAGTATTCCTGCATCTTTGTGGAGAATTTCATGCAGTATATGTACCCCTTCAGCATTAACATAGGCATTTCTGTCCAGCTTGGCACCATATCATACTTATGCCTGATCTTTCCCAGGGACTACTCTATGGAGATGGTTCCAATGCCAGTTCAACTCATGCTTGTCTGGTCTGCATTCATTGCTCAGATAGCTGTTTTGTGTCCTGTTGTTTGTGGGGATCGGTGCTTGCAATCTTGTACCAGGTTATGTGAAGTCTTTGCACATATGTGTGTCTGTCTTGCTATCTCATTCTGCTCCCTTTGGCTTTGCAGCTGTGACTCCAAAGTCTGTGTGATGAAACTTTTCACAGCAGGCCAGACAATTCACCATTATTGTGTTATGCAGTCCACGGTGTTTGTTTGAAAGCTTCTTATTCTTATGCCCTTTAACCCTTCATAACAATGGGCCTACAGTGTGTGCAGCACCCATTTGTGCACCATTACTCTGTGGTATGGGATGCCTGCACTCTTCTCAATGAGGTATTGGGGGGATTTATTTCTATGATTTGGCATACTGTGTGTCTGTTGGATGGGGTGCAGTTCTACCCTTGTTCTGGTGCTGCTGTAGTGCTTTTACTGAGGGGGCATACTGTACCTGCTACTTGCCATCACACCTTTGTATGCAGACACTGCCTTGAGACCTCTGCATTTTCCTCTCTGAAGGTGCATGAATGAGCAGGGGGTAGGTAGAGACTATGCCTTGGGCTGTTGAGACATTGTGGTTTAGCTGTGCTTAGGGACTGCTGCATGTTTCTTCCTTTTGGAAGCCAGGCCAATTCTGTGTTTCACCTTCTTTTTCTCACAGCCAATTACATTACCAGGTTGTGACGTTACTACACAAGATGAAATGTCTCACCATTTGCACTCCAGAATCCCAACTTTATGCTGAATATCCACATTCTAGGTTCCTCCACTGCCTCCAACCAAGTTATTCAAATCATGTTTTTATGTATATCAAGCTATCCTCCAAATACTGTTGTCTGTAAAGTATCTTTCTGCTACATTATAATAACACATTATTCTATAATTATGTACTTCAGGCATTTTAAGTGACTATTTTTAACATTAGCCTAGTAGCAAATTATGAATTTATGTCTTCCATCTCCTTCCAAGCAGACACCTTCATCCTTATGATAGTCAACTATCCATGGCCACCTGAAGTAATAAATCACAACCATCTTTTCCAAGCATGCCATGATTTCCAGTGGCATCATATCTCATGCCCTGGCTCCCTTCTAACAAATTTACCAGGCCTCACCCTCAGTGTAACCACTGGAAGTCACAGCAATCCTTAATGCACTGCTTTTAGTCTCTGCTAAATAGAAGGCTAACTACATAAAAATCATGCACTTTGTGACATAAGGCAATACTGCCAGCCCAGCTATCTGGAATTTTGTAAATAATTCTATGTCATTTGTGAATATTGATATGATTCATACAGAAGTATGTGTAAAGATGTAAAGCACTGAGTTAAAATGTAACCACAGTATGCCCTGCTGGCTTAGGATTATATATGTTTTAACAGTAGAAACAAGAACATAGAGGGTTAACTTGCAAAACGTCAAGAAAAGTTGAAATTAAATTGTTTTATGATTGTGCTATAAAAGTTATCTCTCAGTTTTAGTTCAGTAGCAGACACAATGTCTAGAGATATGAGTTTTTGTAATGTCTTAGAAGAGAAGTAATTGCTAGATTTGAGATGCATAAGTGTTTTATTGTTTTATGACTTTCAGGATCTTCAAACATCTGAGAGATGTGTATTTTTCACACAAAGATGTTGAATTCTGTTAGTTTCTGACAAAGGGGGTTTAGCTTGGGAACTAAAGTCAGGTGACAAAAAGTGATGTCATCTAAGCTAACCCAGCAATAATATTTGATATTGAAATTTTAATTTAAGAACTCTCTCAGAGAGAGACTGTGCATTTTGTATCATCTTTGACCTAGAAACATCCACTCATCACCACCTTCAGCACTTGCCTCACTGTAAGCAAGTTTTTAGGGCATAGTAACTCTTTTAGATTCAAGTAAGAATATAGTAAAGTATAGCTTAGATGTTTTCTTTATTTATCTGAGATTGTCCTGCGATGTTGTTTTAAATATTTCCTGTGATTTTGAACTCTGATGTAACTGATTACTTACTGAGTATTGTCTTGTTCTTTTACTATTTATTTATTATTAAATATATTTAAACCTATTGTTGTGACTGATATCTGTGAGACACATGTAAACTCTTAGAGTACTTGCATATCTATATGGTGACATTGTACGGGCCACTCCTAAATAGCCTTGCTCTTGGTCAGACTACCATTTGGATAATAGCAACATTATACAGTAGGATTGGACACCATTTGTTAAAGGCCTTAAGTTGCTGATAAAGAGTTGGCTGGTGGCAGTCGGAACTACCTTATTGTCTGGGCAGAAGGGGGTATAGCTAATAAACCTCTGCCAGCCTTTCCCAGGTGTGTGTGTGTGTGTGTGTGTGTGTGTGTGTGTGTGTGTGTGTGTGTGTGTGTGTGTGTGAGTGTGTTTGTATATAAATCAAATCTCAAAGTGTGTGTGTGACAGCTACTTGGGCAGGAAACCAAGCACTGGTTGGACAGAGAGGGTGTTGGAGGTTTTGGCTTGGTCACTCAGCTGAGATCTCAACCCTATAGCTGTGCCAGTGGGGAGTCTTATTGGGGATCTGGAGAAAGAGGGAGTAACCAGCCCCAGACTGACTGTGATCTCTGCATGTTCTTAAGGGAAATTGCACTTTACTGTGTATGTACTTGTCATCCTCCCAGTGTGTATGTTCCTCACTGTTGCCAGTGGTGAGGATTGAGGCTCCTTAATTACTGGGCCAGTGCAGGGGCATCACACACTTATCATGGAGCCAATCTCCATTCTTTGTAATTGTAAAGCAAGTTATCACAGGTGGCAGTAGAAAAGGTTAAATTAATTGAGTATTATCTAAGCAGTTATTTTCTCTAATAACAAGGTAAAACAGTATATAGTATCATTCATTTTACTTTATACACACCCAGAACATGATTGGCAACAGTTGTCTAATAAATTATATAAGCAGCCTAGAAGGATACTTGTCTTCTTTGGCTCCATCAGACCTTACCAGATCAGTGTATGACATCTCCAACAGCTATATTATTGATTTGACTCTACCTGCTTTTTTCCTCTAGGCATTGTTACCTAGTAGTATAATGGACCCTTAAACCATAACATTTTAGTCATTCATCTGTTTAAGTATATCAAATACCTCCAAGTCAACCAGCTGAGCTCTAGCTATACTCACCTTTATCAACATCAAAATTAAATAAGTTTACCATGCCTTCACATATTCCTTTATAAATAATATTTGTAACTGTATTTATAGTTCCACTCCAATACAAACAATAATATTGTAGACACCAATGCCTGACCTTGTATCATAAATCAGTTACCAAGAAAAGTCACTCTCTTCTAATAAGCTATGCTAATTAGACTGAAAATAACACTGGAAATTTTATGTATCATAACATAACATAGACATGAGCTTCAGTCTGTCAATAAAAATAATTTCATCATTATTCACTTGTATTACACACTTTACCTTAAAATTGTTATAAGTATAGTTCTCAGTCTTCATTTGGCTTTAAGAAATTTTCAACATCAGTTAGTTTAGCCTGTTGTTGATCAGCCACGGAGCCCAGTTTCTTCCCATACATGTACATGCACTATGCTAGGCCTACTTCTATTTGTTACCAAAAAGTAGTAAATAAAGTAAGTTATGATTCAGTAGCTAATCATACCTCATTGCTTTGATCTTATACAGTTACTTGATATGTAACGCAATACATAAAGGGCCACTTACTATTCAATAGTATTTGTATCTGGCCCATATGAACATTACAGGTACTACTTATGTTTCTCAGAAGGGTTTTATATTTCCATACTAAAGTCTTGTGTCACTAAACAACAGGTCTTCCCTCCTTATCTGAACTCTATGTACTCTTAATGACATAGTTACATTCTTGTGTAAATTAAAAATAAAATTTAAACATATCAATCAGTCATTAACAATCTTTCCAGTATGAAACTGTGTTTAAATGAACAACCTGTGAACAAACTAACTCATAATGACAATAATGCTACTACACTGTGATTTTAAATTAACCCTATCTGAACAAACTAATCCATAATAACATAATGGGATGGAGTCATAAATGTATGGCAACAAGTACACGGCCATATACATGTCATGGTATGTTTTTTGTATCCAAGAAGCACCATTACATGGTGCTGCATAGTCCTCCAACATGAAGATGTGCAACACCACAATGGGCGGGCCCTGTGGCCATGCAGAATGCTAATGAGGCATTCACGGGGGACAGGCATATGCTAATTAGCCATGTGGTGTCTCCCTGAAACTGCCCCCAGGAAGCCATTTACTTGGGAAAGTGATTCAAGAAAGCACTCAGTCATGTAGATCAGCACAGCCATGTTGACTACATTGCAATAGTGGAAATGGCCAAAATGCCATGTTCAATAGCAAACATGAATGTATTGGAGGGAACCACTGGACACCAGAAAGAGCCATAATGGGACTAGCATCAAGACAGGATTGGGGGGATGGGGGTTCCACCAGACAGTAGTGAGAATAGCTGTTTAAAAGTGTCATACTGGCACCACCATTACTACTGGGAATAGCAGACTGGGGTATATACCATACTGGCACCAGTGTTACTATGGAGATGGGTGTTACACTGGATACCAGGGAGTAGTGCCCTAAGGCACAGAACACCATGACAAAGTTTGGGGAACACCAGGAACAACTCTTAAGTGATGTAATAACACCAACAGAGAGAGGTATGAGGATCAGGGTTGGGGGGAACCAGTAGACCAGCAGGGGAAACATTGGCATGATGGCACTAATATTGCTACAGGAATTGGGGGTGGAGGGAACCACTGGACACCAGGCATGAGCCACTAAAGTGTCTTAATGGCACCAGCATTACTATATTGATGGAGGAGTAGGGGAACCAATAGATCATCAAGCATTCCTCTCAACTTTCCAGATTTTCACAGAATGTTCAGATTTTTGCCATATATTTTTCATCTGTTCCTCATAATTTTTTTTTAATTTCCTGGCAAATCATTGAGGATTGAAATCATTAAATAATGACAGACATTTGAGATTCATACTTCATATCCTGTAGAAAATTCATGCTAAGGCAAAATCTGTTATTGTAACAACTTTTTAAGTTTATAAGAGCAATATTTAAAATCTGTCTCTATTTTTGGGCAGTTGTTCCCCGATTATATTTAGCTTTGTATAGATTTCATGTGTTAAGAGGTTGAGAGAAATGCCAACAGGGCTGACTCTTTAAAGTGCTGTAAGGGTACCAACATTGTAACTGGGACTGAAGGGTGGGGGGATACAGTAGACCACTAGAGCCTAAATCATATGTGCTGTAATGGTGCTAATGTATTACAAGGGTGGGGGATGACCACAGGAGGGCAGGAACAATGACAGGGACTGTAGTATGCTTGTGTATGCTTGTGCATGTGGTTGTGTACGTATGTGAGAGGGTGACTGGAGAGGGAATCCACTGCCTACACGAACAGCAGGGAACTATTGTGACATGTAGGTCAGCCATGATCTGCCCATTGTGGTAGTACCTGCAATTTAGGAAACATGCAAATTAGCCAATAATGAGATCTAACCTCATCACAGCTAACATGTTCAGAATCCAAAGATAACAGGCTCAGGTAGAGCTAACATGTTCCTGAACCACATATGGTCATGTAGCACTAAAAGGGCCTTTCATTCTTCTGGCTCACGATAGGGCCTTTAATGAATGCCTGGGATTATTATTACAACTGTCCTACAATGCCAGTAATCTGCAATTCATGAAAATAGTTGCATTACCAATACTGTTTAATATATCTCATTTCTAACATTATAGGTATCTACAATTTGCGTTACCTCATCGCAAGTTCACTACTTAAGGGCATCAGCAACATATTTAGACTTTTATGTAGAATGAAAAATAAGGTGCTTATTTACAAATTTGGTTATATATTAAATAAATAATAATTCAACCAAGCTGCCGCCATATCTTCCTCTCTTTTTCAGTCTATTATGTTTCATATTCGTTTTCACAAAAAATTACTTCTAATAAATAGCAAGCCAAAGTATGGTTTTGTTCACATTATGAAGTAAAGAAAAAAGTATATATGTATGTATTCATAGGTTCATAGGTTGTTACTAAGCTAATGATGACTAGATCCCATACAAGACTAGCTGTGCATCCTAAACCATATGAATCCAGAGTATCATGGGTGTCTATATGGTGGGGCATGTTAGTAGGGAGGTAAATAAGTATTTGTAAGGGGTGTTGTTAGTTGGGATAATATTTTTTTTATTGATGGCCTCATCTATAAAGGACATGGGAGTCAGACCATGGATGAATTTAACATTTCCCATCCAATTGTGAAGGTTTCATTTGTATAGGGTCAAGGATGTACCATGTTTTACACGGCTGGAGAACCCGTTCCATGATGTGGGTATCTTTTGGGAAACAGATTTATCTCTCGTAGGTTCATAGATGATTTCTAGGCTAACCTCCCTGAAGGGCCATTTTAAGCCTAGCCACTAATCCAAGACTAAAATTAAACCCTGTCCCTATAAAGTGAATATCCTAACCATTATGCCCAACCCGTATCTCCAGCATGTTCTCTTTATGTTGCAATCAGTGTTCAGATCCTTGGATCTAGTGTTTCTGGTATTATTTGTTTTGTTCCTGTGCAACAGATCTATCAGGGCTGGGTCTGAAGAAGCCCTGTAAGCCAGGCAGCAACCTCTAGGAGACCGAATAGAGCGACAGAGCTTTTAGGCGATCAGTGTAGGACAGGATATTCATGCCCTGAATTCTCCTGGAGAATCCTTGTGGGCATTGTCATGAAAAATGATAATGTTAAGAAATAACACTCTAACATTATAAGAAAAGCAGATAACATTTTTATTTTTCTAATAACCAGCAGCAATTCTATTTTCCTATTTGCAAATAGGAAAGCATTATTCTAGAGCTGACATACTTGTCAGTTTGAAAGAACACTTAACTAGCAGTCTGAACCTTTGACCTTTTATGGCCAGTTGTAACAGGTTATGTTAAGATTTTCTGATTATTACAAAGATGTCACTTAATTTTAATTGGATATTCATAATTTTTCTAAGAAATGAGACATATTTTATTTTTTACATCAAATGTTTTGAACGGTTTGTCTTACATAAGCTTTATCTAAAATAACCTGTGACACACTCTAGAAGTGCATGTTTAGTAAAACAATATATAATGACACATTTGGCCTTGCAGAACCACTGAATATGCATCTAAGCCAGGTTACAAAGAAAATATGTTAGCATGTAGAATTATTAAAGAAATTAGGAAACTCACATTTCAGCCCTACTGTGCGAATCACAAATAAACTCCTTATGAACTTGAAACCTTGATCTAATGCCCCTGATGACATTCAATCCTACTTTCTAAAAACAGCTGCCGAAGCCATTGCTTTCCCTATCTCCATTCTAATAAACCAATCAATCCAAGAAGCTAAGTTCCCCAACTCTGGAAAAAGGCCTTTATCATACCACTTCACAAAGGGGGCAACAATAACAATATTTCCAACTTTTGTCCAATTGCCTTCTTATCCCCCATCTCAAAAATACTAGAAAAATGCATCCGCCTACAACTTTTACCCTACCTCATAGATAACCACCTGCTTACACCCACACAGCATTGGGTCAGACCTGGCCACAGTACTACCACCACTCTTCTCTCCTTCCTTGAAACAATCAAAGCTCATGATTCTGGCTATCTAGTATCTACCCTCCTTCTAGACTTATCCAAGGCCTTCAACACCATCTCTCATAACCTTCTTCTACCCAAACTCTCCAGTCTTAATCTATCCATCTCTTCTACCAACTGGTTCTCTAGTTACCTGTGTGATAGACAGGCTGTCAAATGGGAAAAAAACACTTCTTCCTTTCTTACCACCCCTACAGGTGCACCCCAGTGCTCCATATTAGGTCCCTTACTGTTCAACATCTTTATAAATGACTTCCATCTGTCTATCCCCAAGGCTAATCTTATCCAATATGCAGATGACTCTAGAATCATCTGTTCTGCCACCACCATCTCCTCTCTCTTAAAACTAACCCAAGAAGCCTTCTCTGCCACTGAGCACTGGATGTCAGACAACCACTTAGCACTCAACGCATCAAAAACTAAACTTATGATATTCACTCCCTCTAAAAATACCATTATCGACAAGAGCTCTTTTATTATTACCAGCCAAAGTAACTCCTCTCTCAAGATAGTATCCCATACCAAACTCAGGTGTCCTCATCGATGAACACTTTAAGTCTGATATCTACCTACAAATGAATATCAGAAAAACTCATAAGAAACTTGGTATGCTTTACCGCCACTCCCGGTACCTCACCCCACTCCTCTAGGTCTGTCCTCTCAACTACATACCTCATTCCTTCCCTCCT
This sequence comes from Protopterus annectens, assembly GCF_019279795.1. NCBI lineage: Eukaryota > Metazoa > Chordata > Ceratodontiformes > Protopteridae > Protopterus > Protopterus annectens. The sequence goes on from NC_056732.1 coordinate 726,636,250, forward strand.
ATATGGTGCCCCTCTACTCACTAACCTACAAGCTTCACTAAAGACTAAACTCTCTTCCTGTTATAATAAAATCTCCAAGTTTGCCACTGGTTACAAATCCTCTCCCCACCACTGTAATGCCCTTCTCAAACTAAATTGGCTAGAGCTCCCCAATTATCTTACCTACATCCAACTCACTCACACCCACAAACTTATCTTCTGTCCATCTCTATGCACCCTCTCTAGCCTCTTCACTCAAAATGCACCTACCCGATAGACTCTTGAGATCAAATAACCAAAATCTGATTGAACTACACAAGCCTGCATGCCCACCAGGCAAACAACTACTATCCTTTTCTCTAGCACGGTTTTGGAACTCCCTGCCACATCTCATCTGCACCACCCCTAACCACTCTACCCTTAAAACCTTGCTTCATTCCCATCTCATATCCCTATGGGAATGTTCCTGTTCTCACCCTACATAACTACCTTCTAAGCTAACTTTACCCAGTGGCGGCTCATGATATAAGACTGCAGGACTGCAGCCCCCCCCCCCCCAGCTGTGACCACACAATGGTACATTCCTAGATTTCCTACATAACATAATCCGGACTGCTGCCTTCCCAATCCAGATTCAGGAAGAAGGCAGCAGACTGCTAATTTCCCAGAAGTCTATGCTGTAGGACAGCATAGATTGGAAGGGGATCGGACTGCAAGGTCTGCAGTCTTAAATGTTGGAACGAGCAACAGGAACCAGAAATTGGACCATTTGAGTAGGTTGCTGTCTTGGCTTGAAGTTAGCTGTCTGCTGCCTTGAAGAATTATTGCTGCCATGAAACAAAGCTAATGGATTTTGTTTTGTCTTGGACGGAGTTAAGTGGAAGTGAAAAAAGCTACAGGTAGCTGCTGTGTCTGATTATTGCTGCTTTAACTGCCTTACCATTGTGACTGATTGTTGCCGCCATGAATTGAGTTTTGGTTTTGTAACTGCCTTGAACGGAGCTTTGGTTTTGTAACTGCCTGAATGGAGCTACCAGCACAGATGGTTTTGTAACTGCTTTGGTAAATGCCTGAACAGATGTGTGTGTGTAATGTCCCAGTTGCTTTATACTGGTGGCTACAAAGAACTTATGTGTGAGTAGAGATCAGGCTTGAACCCTGTACCTTGAGTGCAAATAACAACAGCCTGAATTCCCTACCCACTACCATTTCTGAACTTTCTGCAGATTTGTCTCATAGTTTGTTGTCTTCTGTTCCTCATAACATTTGTGGTTTCTGAATGCTTAAATCCTTAGATATTCGATGGTGCAGTGGTAGCATTGTTGCCTCACAGCTACAGGTTCTCCGATTTGATTCTTGGCTGTGGTGCCTTCTGTATAGAGTCTGCATGTCCTCTCTGTGGGTTTGCTGTTGTGTCCTCCCATGTTACAAAGACACATATCTGCATTATTTCCCCCTGGGCCTCTGCTAATATTGTTTTTTTGTTCCAAGTCAGAATTTCCTGGTTAACAAATGTTAAATAAATAAAATTGACAGGCATTTGAATTTCAGACTTCATATTCTTCAGAAAGTACATACACAACCTTTTATTCTAGCAATTTTCTAAGCTTATAAGATGAATATTTGAAACGTGTCCCTATTTTTGGGATGGTATTCCCCCATTATTGGCTTCGTCCAGGTTTTTTTGTGCTAAGGTTGAGAGCTATGGTGAGAACTGAATTCACTCAATATGTTTGAGGGCTGTATTCCCCCATTACTGGGTTTGTCCAGGTGTTTTGTGCTAAGAGGTTGACAGCTATGGTGAGAACTGAATTTACTAAATGGTAGCCATTTAAGTTTCAGTCTTCGTGTCTTTCAAACAGCTGATTTGGCATAGTGGTATGGTACTCTGAGTGTTTTGCACAGGGACCTGAATTCAAGACTTGACAGTAAAATGTATGGTGGCAAAACAGCATATTTTTTTATTCTAGCAACTTTCCAAGTTTATACAAGCAATGTTTAATTTGCCCCTGTTTTTGGGCTTTTGTCCCCCCCCCAATAAATTTTGGCTTTTTCCAGATTTCTTGTGCTGCGAAGTTGAAAGATACAGTTGAGTATCGAGTAGATTTTACAAGTAGCTGAGAGCTGCAGGGGAAGAGAAGTTTACTGCCACTTATGCTGAGGCTGCTTGCATTGCTAATAGCACAACAGGGAGTGTACTTGTTTTCAGTGCAGAAGACTGTGGGTTCTACTCCCACAGGGGGTGAATGCTGCTATACGGAAACCGTCCTCTTTGGCAAAGATACTTAGTAACTATGAACCTGTTATCAGTTTGCCATCCATTTCCTATTGCAATATTACTAGCTTATCTTTTTTAATGTAATATAGGCAATTTATTCCTCAGGGGCAACAGGCACTTTATTTATAGATGAAACAATGAAATATAAAGTTGTTTGCTAGCAGCAACCTCTTCATTAGTTATAGATCACTTTAATGTGGAATTATTTAGATGACTTACATCTGCAGAGATTGTGCATATATACTGATACGGGTGGATTTTTTTATGATGGAAATGTTCTCAATTGGGCAGTTTTGTCATTACTGGTGCATGCTTACTGATACTGGTGAATTGTATAAGTTTGAGTAGACTGTTTTATGATGGAAATGTTCTCAACTGGGCAGTTTTATCATTATTGGTGCATGCATTTTGTTTCATTGTTTACTGGAAAAATGTTCAAAACAAATTTAAAATGCTCTCTAACAACTGTACTGAATTATACAAGGAATATAATTTAATACAATCAGGAAGGTGTATCACGCAACACGTGTGTTTTGTGTGCAAGGGGCCTTTCATTTGAAAACAGCCCAAAGTTAATCTTTATACTACCCAAATGTACTTTCTTTGAAAGTGGATTTCAGTGCTGTTTCAAAGAATGTGAGTTTCAAGGGCAGAGTTTTAATGGTGTCTATTTTCATTGTGAGACTGCATTGCTTTGTTCAGCAGATGTCTTAGTGTTTGTGCTGTAAAATACAAAATAACACTTTCAAATGAAATCCAAATCATTGTAGAAGTAAAGCAGTATGCACATTGCAGTGTTTATGGTAAATGGGGCAAAATAGCCAAGTAATGGGATATTGGAGTGGCTGCAGGGGGTGGCTCCATTCGACCATGATTTTGTGAGGGAGAAGGATGGCAAACTCAGACAGCCCAGGCTCGTCTGAACTATACCTCTCAACTGTCCAGATTTTCACAGAATGAATAGCGTTTTGCTTCCTGTTTTTAGTTTGTCTGGCAAATCATTTAGGAATTAAGTCACTAAATAATGACAGACATTGAGTTTCAGACTTCTTAACCTTCCGAAAAATGCACGCTAAAGCAAGACCTGTTCTAGTAACTAATTTATACAAGAGCAATTATTAGTACTGTTTGTATGTTCCCCCAATATATTTGGCCTTGTCCAGATTTCCTGTGTTAATTTGCTTTATAGAATTGGGCATATCCAAACCTCTCAACTGTCCCTGATTTCGGCTCAAAATGTTTCTCTCCCTCTAATAATCCCTCCGCAAAATGGCAATTTTGGAAGAAAACGTGGAGGGTTTACAATTAATAAATAACTGTAATAATCAGAGTTATAGATTACTTTTATTTCAGAAATGCATGTAGATTCATTTATTTTGTCAGCTGCTCAAGCTAACAGTACTAATATTAAAAAGTGTCCCTTTGACAAGTTCCCAGCTGTATTGTGTGGCTATTTTATATTTTTGCATCACATTTTTGGTCCATTTTTCATAAAATTGTGCTTTTCTGGCAAATTAGTAGCAAATCATTAAAGACTGAAATAAAAAAAAATGACAGACATTTGAGTTTCAGATTTCATACCCTTCAGAAAATTCATACTAATGCAAGACCTACTACTCTATTAGAAAGTTTATAAGAGCAATCTTTAAATATTGTCCTTATTTTTGGGCCTTTGCCCCACTTCTGTCTATGGCTTTGTCCAGATTTCTTGTTCTGAGGTTGGGAGGTATGACAAATGTGTCAGGGCCATCACAGTCAGACAGAGACATTTCAAGTTGTGACATACTTGTTGCACCCCATGTAGTGACTCTGGATGTGTCCAAGCAAGGCAAGGAGCAGTTATGCAGTTTAAGTATGCAGAGTATCCCCCACATCCAAGGTAGACACAAGTACTACAGTGTCTTTTCATCTGTCCTTGCTTGATTTTGCAGAATGTTCTGGTTTTCTGTCATATTTTTACTGTTGATTATGCTTCTTATTATTCAGAAAGTGCCCATTGCTCTGTGTTTAACTAGCAATGCTTTCATGACCATCAGTAAGCTTGTCTGAGATTGTAAGATGCAAGTAAGCTTTAATAAGCATACTGTTAAAGAATTACCAACATTGAAAGCCTTTTTGTTGTTGCCATGCAGAGAATATTGGGTCTATATTACCAAAGCGAAACTCCTTTTGAGTGAATACCAAAACACCGACATGAACTGGGTGAATGCCGAATTCACTAAACCGTGAAATTTTAAATCTCAAACTGTCATAGTTGGCCAACCCCCCCACCCGCTACATACCACCTACCCAAACAAAATAAATAAACCACATACATACCCTAACCAAACCCTACTTCTACCATAAAGTAAACCACCAAAACCCTACTTCTAACCCTACACTAAACCCAAACATACACAACTATCTATGCACTATCCTTAACCCCTCCCTAACCCTAAGGTCCATAACTACCGCACACTTCCCCTATGAAAATATACACAAACAAAATAAATAATCCACATACATACATTTACCAAAACTCTACTCATAACCCTACACTAAATCTTACATACATAAACTATCTATGCACTTACCTTAATCCGCACCCTAACCCTAAGGTCCGTAATTATCGCACACTTACCTTATGGAGCTATACCACAGACAGGCCAACCGTGGTAATTCGACATTTCCAAATTTGTGGTTTTGGATGTTCGCTGTAATGCCGGTTCATGCAATACGTGTCGACATTTAAGGATTTGCTTAAACAGACTTTCGCTCTCGTAATAGGGAACCGCGAATATTTACATAACTAGATAACGTATAAGCCTCAGGCATTAAAATGCATATGACAGTATTTGTAATAAAGGACAGAACTGCAGTACTTTAAGAAGATCATTACCTTTGTTAGAGACTTGCAGTCATCTTTGCAGGCTTTACCCATAAACTAAACAGAATGCCAATCTATCATGTGTGGTCCATAACCTGTGCAGTAATCCTTTAAGCAATGTATCTTGAGCATGTTTCTTGTTTGCTGTTCATTTTTTACTTTGATCATGTTTTCCCAATGAAACAAGTAGATAGTTGTTGTCAGGCAGCAGGTCTTTTTTGGGTAAGAAACATTTTTCCAAGTGGGGGTATCACAGAGATTGCTACTTTTAGCATGTTACTTGGTACGTTTTATAAAGCTGAATATAAATTATAATTAGAACTGCAGTGCAAGGAGAAGTGGTTTGAGTTGAGTGCTGCTTGTTTTTCTTGTACTTGATTTTGACTAGAATTCCTGCAAAGTATTTAAAAAGTAATTTATTTTTTCATGCCTCACAGCCTTTTTGTTTCCATCTAGATATTAAGTAAGCTGTCATGCAGCTAATGCATTGAAATATTCTTCTACACTTCACATTGTCTTGATTGGACTCTCATAATGACAGTTTGGCACCCAGGGCAGCGCATTTAAAGTTCCAGTTTTTGTGGTTTTGAGCAGAGCTTCTACCCTTTCTAGTTGGCCACACCCCTTCCCATTGGCCCCACTCATTCAGCTGTCTCCTGCAGCCCCCTTCGATTTGAAGTCACCAGCCACCACTGCCTCTATCCCCTTTCTTCCCATCCCCTCTGACTCCTCTTGCATGACTTATTCTTCTATCTCTCTTTTCTAACTTGACGCCTAATCTCTTCCTATCCCCTGTATACTCTTCTATAACTCTTATATGATACCTATCCAAATCTCCTTCACCACTGGTTTAGATTTATCACTGTATGAACTAAGATATTTTGTAAATACTTAATGACATGTTGTTTTTTTACCTTTTCTCTTGAAAACTGTAAACTATATTACTCATTTTTATGATTTGTCTAAATTGTATAATGTTCTTATGGAGCTTTTCTCCCCGGGATTCCATTGAAAATGGGCTCTTCTTGGCCCAGTGGACTATCCCAGTAAACAAACTGTAAAATAAATAAATAAACATAACTTATAGTGATCGTAAACAAATAGCATTATATAAAAGATACATTTGTCAATAGTAGAATAGTTGCATTAAAACATCAGGTGTCATCACACATTATTTTCTCTGGGTCTAATAGTCCTTGGTCTTAGAATTCATACTATCACAAATAGAGGCTTTCTAGCCTTTCTGCTATCTGAAAAGACAGAAAAAGTATATGACTGCAATTACTGCAAAGGAATTCAGTCTGAGGTTACAAAACTATAAGCAATAATGAGCACACAATACAATCTTGGATAAACTAGTAGTACCAACTTATTCTATGTCACGGGCTATGCAATTCTGACTACTTGAATGTACTATAAAATTACTTTTTTTAGTAATAATGGGATTTGAAAACACATTTCCTCTACAGCATTCCAACTGTTGCAAGTGTCTGCTTAGATACATGCCACAGAGGGCATTGTATTCAATGACATGTCATATAAGGGCTGAATAGAGAGGTGCAACAACATTCTTGGACCTGGGTGCCATACTTATACCTATAAGTTGGACAACATGGAATGATTTTCTTACTGTCTTAGATACATGCTGGTCAAAGGCCAGATTGTTATCTACATACGTTCCTAGATCTCTCACTACTGGGTCAATGCTTAGGTGTTTTATTGATGGAGTAATTAACTTGGGTTGATAATTTTCCAAAGAGAATTGTAATACATTTGTTGGCATTGAGTTTTAGGCCCCAGGTTTGGCACTAGTCATTTGTTCATGTTAAACCCTCTTGCAAGGTAAGTGAGAGAGTGAGAGAGAGAGAGAGAGAGAGAGAGAGACACTGCTATACCATGATTAAAGGCAATGAAAAGCTCATTTCAAGTCACTTGCTAACTTGCCCATTTACTTCTAGATCTTGCAGTCTTTCATATTAAGGGAATTAGTTTATAAAACATTAGCGCTATACAAACTTCTAATAATTACTCTCCACTATGGAGATAACATATGCGCCCATTGTTTTCAATGCCAATACAAAAGTTCCATTCTTTGCATACTTATTCCATTCTCAAACAAATATACTCAACAACATCATAGCCTTCTCATTATTTCAATCTAGCAGATAATTAAGTCATCTTTGGCCATCATAAATCAGCAATTGTGCATATGTAAACTCTCACTTTTCCATCCTGATCAAGCTGGTCTTCCCACTCATCCTCCACTTCCATGGAACATGAAGGATCTGCCACTCTGGAACAGCTAAACTGTTTTATTCTCTACTGTATACTTTTTATTGTCCTTGTGCCTGCTGACCATCAAGCCTCTAGCACTACTCATTCATTCCCCGTTACCAGAGTGAAATAAATCCATGATGTGGTCATTAGTTAGACAACCACAAGGGATATTAAGTGCCCTCACTGGCAGTGAGGAAGTGTTCAAGCACTAGCCGTCCCTGAGCATGGGGACACATGATAGGTGCCTCTGTGGAGTTATGCCCTCCCCATATGAGTGCATGCTCCCATACAGCCACAGTGAGGGCTGCCACACAGTGGCTTGGTGGCCAAATGTCTGCTGCTAGGATATCCTTCCACAGCTGCCCATTGTCTGACAGATCCTGGTATTGGATGATCAAGTCCACCTTTTTACCCTCCCAGGATGGGCATGTCTACCTTTCCAATGCCAAATAAAAGAGGTGTCCTAGCAGCTGATCAAACTCAGTTCACCTGGATATTTTGTCTCTATTCTGTAAAAAAAAAAAAACTTTTAGCACTCCTGGGTAAGACAGTTGATGCTTAAGTTTACCTGTTCCACGCTCCTTTATCACCTCTATAAATTGCAGTCTCAGCCACAGCATGATGCAGAAAAAATCAGGGTATGTCATCTTCTGAGTTGTCACAAGTAACATCAAACTTGCTTGTTTTTCATACCACATCACAAAATACATTATGATTACTCTCTGTTCATCACATTGTCTCTCAGCAGAAGTTATTGCCAACAATTAAACTCTTTCAGTTTATACAGACTTCTTTGTATATCAAGTCCAGAGTTCCATCTTTGTTTTATTTTTTAGGTGCTTGTAGTTTTTCTGTTAAAACCAAGTTTATACCTTAATGATTAAAAATGGAGTTCTTAAAAATACTTTGACCAGATATCAAACTATATTTAACAAGAATAAAAGCAGGTTTTATAAAAACACTCACAAGGAGTTTCAATTTTAGGAAAATGTAATAAAACCAAAATGTTACATATGTTTTGCTGTTAGATCTGGCATCTTGTCAAGTTAGAAGCATGCAGCTTACGAAGCCTGTTTTCCTGACTTTCTATGGCTGGAGTTAATAATTCTTCAGATGTTCCACATCCTTGATGGTTAGAGCAGATGGTGGCGGATATGGAAATTTGATATTTGCTCAGCCTTGTCTTAACCTCTGGAACAGGCACTTACTTAACTGATGGTCCTCTGATTCTCTTTTCCATCTTTGGTTTAGGATGTTTGAGGCCACCTGAATCTGTAAATGAAGTTCTGGCAGTGTTGAAGACATAAGTCTGTGTGTAGCTGGAAAACTATAATATTGTTTGGTTTTAGTACTACAGCATTCTGACACTCCTAGGAAAGAAGGAAGCTTTAATTTGCTAGAACATCATTCATGATAATGTTTGAGTAGTATTTAAAAGGTTTGAAATTGTTAAATAATTCACTTGTGTAATAATACCATTAGATGATTGGCTAGACAGGGAAATTTGTCGGGTGTGTCATTTTTTCAAGTATTTAAGGTTTAAGCTTTTGATACTGGTACAAGTAAACTTTGTTGCTGAGGAAGTGACTGAGAATGTGGGTAAATTAAGGGAATTGAAAAACTGCTGATAGTAGCTTGTTACTACTGCATCAGATTTCCGGAGTACTGAATAAAGCTGTAAATCACAAATGTGTCTAATCTACTGAATAAAGGGAATAAAGGGAAGTGACAAAATCTATACAGAAGTTTTAAGTTTCTTTATGAGAGAAAACTCACCAGCTGTGTAAGTTATGCTCCATTTTGCTAATCAGCTTATACACAGATTTGTGCCTTAACCTGTGAGCAAAGGACCTGTAGGCCTCCCTTAAAGTATATGACTTTTCAAGCTTTTAAATTAAATTGTATGAATATGTCTGGAATTCAAAATGTTTTACTTTATTTTGCTGAATTAGACTATCTAAGCCTAGGATTTTAGCTGACTGTTTATGCAGATTTTTACAAAAGTCCAACAAGGAATAAGGAGCTAAAAGTGTCATATTCTCTACTTTTAAATTGAACCATCTTTAAATAAAGGATGATCAGTCAGATTCAATAGAGCCTACATTGTAGCACACTGTTTTGGATTCAGTAAATTGCCCTGCTCACATGCCAGAGTCCACACTACCTTATCTGGCCTGGTTTTCCTTGTCAGGTCTGTGAGGGAAGCAGCTATGGTACTATCATTGGAGACAGACTTTCTGTAGTACCCTGCTGTCCCTAAGAGTGCCCTCACCTGCTTTTTGGTAACAGGTGCAGGCCATGCCTGATTGGGTTCCATTTTGGTAGGTTTTGGCCTGATCTTACCACTCCCCACTCTATGTCCCAGGAAGCAGACCTCTGCCATACCCACCTGACATTTGCTGGGCTTAATGGTCAACCCTGCCCTCTGTAGTTTGCCCAGCACCTCCCTAATATGCTGGAGGTACTCTTGCCAGGAATGGCTGTAGATGGCAATATCATCCATGTAAGCAAGTGCAAACCCTCCTGCTCCTTCTAGGATATGATCTACCAGCCTCTGGAAAGTCGCTGTGGCATTTTTCATCCCAAAGGGCATCTTTGTGAACTCATACAAGCCAAAAGGAGTCAAAATGGCTGTTCTCTCTCTAGCACTGGGAGTTAAAGGCACCTGCCAGTAACCCTTGGTAAGATCAGTGGTGGTAAGATACTTAGCCCCTCCCAGTTGCTCTAGGGCTTCATCTGTCCTAGGCATGGAGTAAGCATTTGACTCTGTGTGACTATTTAATTTCCTGTAGTTCACACAGAACCTGGTGCAGCCATCCTTCTTTGGCACCAGCAACACTGGGGAGGCCCAGGGACTGTTGGACTCTTGAATTATCCCAAGTTCCAACATTTCCTGTATTTTCTCCCTCAGAGTCTGTCTGACTCTCAAAATACACCAAAAATTCAAAGGAGTCAAGTAGTAGGATGAAAGAAAATGTTCATTTAATACATCCGTTCTGGTACCTCGGCAATTCGCCTTCAGTGGAACAAATAACCATACAAACTCATCCTATTATATACACACATCAATTAATTCCTCATTAATTCATTAACCCTTAAAGTTCCAACCATCCTAGTATGCACAATCAAAATACACTTTTACTAACCAACAAATATAAGTTAAATACATTCATTACAAAAATATTAACTGTATACATTTATTAATACAAAAAAACTAAACTTTTCAAAAAACATGAAGTAAGTTTTTTACGGCCTTTTGAACTGCGGCATTGTGTAACTTTAGACATTTTATTGATGCCCGACTGGAAGAAACTATTGAAGATAGGACTAATGACATTTATTTAGAAAGTGCCACTGATGTTGTTTTGGACCATGTGGCTGATTCTTTAGTACAAACTGACCAATTTTGCTGTAATAATATTAATGTGGTAAACCTTTCTGATTTGGTTTTGTCTGATAGCATGATTAGTTTGCTTTCTAAAGGCACTAAATTTGTGCCGACTAAGTTACCTCAGTTGGCTGATGTATTATTGGATGTTCGGAAGTTTGTCCGCAAACTAAATTTGAGAGTGTTTTTTTCTGAGCGTGGATGTATTTCTAAAGTTGAAACAGAGAGTGCTATTCAGCCAGAGGATGACTTATTGAATTTAAGCATTTATGACTATGATGACAGTTTTCTTAATGAAAATGTAACTGATGATATTGTTGGTGATGATGTCAACTCATGTGTGGATGAAGGTTATGGAGGGGGTTATGGGCGTATTGATGTACCCAGCTTTTTGAGTGACAGCACATTCATTCCTCCCAAATGTTATGCGGCTATAAATGTGCTCGAACATGTAGCTTGTTCCAGTATTGAAAAAGCATTTAAGGTTTTTTGTAGACAAAATAGGGCATTTAATCTTAATAAATGTGAATGGATGGCTTCAAAAGAACTGAGAACTAAGTTAGACAGGATTACGGTAAAGCCAGCAGACAAAGTGGGCAATTGGGTGATTATGGATACTGATAAATATGACAATATTATCGGTACCTTGCTGGGAGAAGATACATATGTTAAACTGGATAGTAACCCCTACAATTGTATTCAGATGAACTCTGTGAACTATTGGAAAAAGGTGAAAGGTTAGGGTTTTTTACTAGCCAGGATTTTAGAAAGTTAACAGTTAAACAACCTTGTCACCCATATATTTATATTATCCCCAAAATACATAAAAGCATGACGGATCCACCAGGAAGACCCATTATTTCTGGTATAGGTTCCTTTGTTGAAAGAGTGAATACGTTTTTTGGATTTTCATTTTAAAAAATATCTTTCTAGAGTTTGTTCTCATGTTAAAAACACTGAAGAGGTATGTCATGCATTACGTGGGGTAGAGTGGAAAGAAGACTTCTATTGGGCGACTGTTAATGTATCATCTTTGTACACTAATATCAATAAAAGATGGGGCATGGAGGCCATGAGTAAAATGATGGGTGAAGGACCACGCACCATGTTTTTGATGTGTTTATTGGAGTTTAGCTTGACACATAATTATTTTATGTGGAAGAAGGACTTCTTTCTACAAGTTAAGGGTACTGCTATGGGGACAGCTTTTGCCCCTACTTATGCAGTAATTTATATGGGTGAATTTGAAAAAGAATTTATGTTTCAAAATAGTTTTTTTGTGAATAATGTTGTCTTTTACAGACGTTATATTGATGATTTGATTTTTGTTTGTAGGGGAGACATTATTTTGTTTGACATGTTCATGGAAGATCTGAATGGTACACTCATGGGTTGAAATTTATTGCACAGACTTCTCAAAACAACATACCATTTTTGGATGTAGAGTTTTATATAGGAAAGGATAATTTGGTTCAACATAAACCCTTTAGGAAACCAACAGCGGTTAACAACTTTTTGCATGCAAGTAGTATGCACCCTCCCCATCTAGTAAAGGCTCTACCGGAAGGGGAATTTAAGAGAATTTTAAGGAACACCTCGGATCCGAATTTACGGGATGAAGCCTGTGATGAAGTTTTCACTAGGGTTTCATCCAGAGGATATGAAAAGGTTGTACTTTCTAAGATTAAAAATAGATTATGTGGAGCTACAGTTTCAAGATGGGGAGGTTATAAGTATCATTGCAGTCAGTCATCTATTATATCTGTGCAGGAAGATATATTTTTTTGTATCTAGATATTCTAATTTTTCAGTGGTAGTTGAAAATATTCTTAGGGATTTGTGGCATGTTGTCTGTGATGATATACATTTTGGACATTTGTTCCCTAAGCGTATTATTTTTTCATATGGTAAGTATAATAACTTGAAAGAACTACTGAATAGAAAATTGGAATATCCAACTGACAGTAATGTTGGCATGCGAAGTTGTGGCCGCTGTTTGGTTTGTCATAAAGTTAAGAACTTGCATGGAATGAGAATAAATGGTAAAAGGTATATAGCCTTTGAGAAGTTTGATTGTTTGTTGTCTGGGGTCATTTATATTTTGGGGTGTGACTGCGTCATACCCCGATGGTACATTGGACAAACCAGCAGGAAGGTTAAGGTGCGCATTCTGGAACATTTGGGGGACATTAGGAGGGGCAATATGGGTAGTTCTGTAGCATCTCATTTTGTTAACATACATAATGGTAACACAGATGGGTTTTTTTATAGTGTATTGGCAAGACCACATTTTTGTGCAGGTAGCTTTAAGACTGAATTAAGTAGGTTAGAACATAAAATGATTTTAGGGTTTCATACTCTATACCCTAGAGGAATTAATCTAGATAGTGGTTTGATAGTATGAGTTCAGTGTCATTTATACTCTCTCAGTTTTGCTAAGCACTTTCGTCTAATTTAAATTTTGAACTAATTTATGTTTCATACAGTTTAGTTTTTTGTATTAATAAATGTATACAGTTAATATTTTTGTAATGAATGTATTTAACTTATATTTATTGGTTAGTAAAAGTGTATTTTGATTGTGCATACTAGGATGGTTGGAACTTTAAGGGTTAATGAATTAATGAGGAATTAATTGATGTGTGTATATAATAGGATGAGTTTGTATTGTTATTTGTTCCACTGAAGGCAAATTGCCGAGGTACCAGGACGGATGTATTAAATGAACATTTTCTTTCATCCTACTACTTGACTCCTTTGAATTTTTGGTGTATTTTCAGCTGTTGGTGTTGGAGTTGGATTTTATGTTTTTGCTATGGAGAATTTTTCTGTCTGACTCTCTCAGGCATCCTATAAGGGCCCTGCCTAATAGATCTTTGGGGTCCTGTATCCACCTGGCGCTGCACCAGGTGGGTGCACCCTGATTTTCCAGTGAACATGTCCCCAATCTCCTGTAACACTGCTCGGATTTCTCAAACCTGAGTAGGAGACAGCTGCTGTGACATTGCTACCCCTTCCACTGAGGTGTCAGTCCGAGCCTCACTGAGGAGATCAGTCACCAGATCTCCCTCAGACACTTTCTGCAATCCACTGCAAATGCTCAGCACAAGGGCCTCCCTATTATGGTAAGGTTTCATCATGTTAACATGGTACAATTTGTGTCCATGCCTCCTGTCTAGCAGTTCTATCATGTAGTTAACATCACTTACCTTTCTTACCACCTTGTAGGGTCCCTCCCAAGCTGCCTGCATCTTGTTGTGTCTGACAGGAATGACAACCATTACCTGCTGCCCTACAGCATACTCTCTAGCTTGAGCATTCCTGTTATACCAGACCTTTTTCTGCTGTTGGGATTCTGCCAAGTTCTCCTGGGCCAAGCCCATGAGTTCCCTGAGCCTTGTCCTGAGGTCTAGGACATATGCCACAACAGACTCCTTGTGAGATTCACACTCACCTTCCCACTCATTTCAAATTAAATCTAGAGGTCCTGTCACCCTATGCCCATACAACAACTCAAAGGGTGAAAAACCCATGGATTCCTGGGGAACCTGTCTGTAAGCAAACAACAGATGGGGCAAATATTTGTCCCACTCCCTCTTAAACAGGTCTGCAAATGCCTGTAGCATGGACTTGAGTGTAGAGTTTAACATCTCAACAAGACCATTAGTCTGGGGATGATATGGGGTGGTCTTCAGGTGCTTCACTCCACAGTACTTCCACAGACAAGCCAGCAAGTCTGACATGAAATTGGCCCCTCTGTCAGTCAGTATTTCTTTTGGGAAACCTACCCTGCTGAAAATATTTAACAAAGCATTTGCAACCTTTTCTGCCTCAATGGAAGACAAAGCCACTGCCTTGGGGTATCTTGTAGCATAATCTACCACCACTAGGATATCCTTTTTCTCTGTGGAACTTGGTACTCAGAGGCCCCACAATATCCATAGTTACCCACTGAAATGGCTCCTCAATCACAGGCAAAGGCATCAAAGAGCTTTCACCTTGTCGCCTGCCTTGCCTACCTTTTGGCATGCCTCATAGGTCCTGCAGTACCCTGTTACATCTCTGGAAATTCCAGGCCAATAGAAGTTCTGCATAATACGTCTCTTTGTACGTTTTATGTCCATATGACCTGCAAAGGGAATATCATGGTCTATGGCTAGAAGTGCCAGACAGTAGGCTCTAGGCACTACTAACTGCTGTATCCTCTCACCTTTTAGCCCTCCCTCAGGGGTCCACTCTCTATACAGTAACCCTTTGTCCCAGTATACAGATTCCCCCTTCCCTTGAGAATAAGGTGCCTCACTAGCTACCTGCCTCAGGCCTTGTAATGTAGGGTCTGAGAGCTGATCCTGTCTCAACTCTCTCTTTGTAACCCTTCCCAGCTCCCCTTCCACAGGAAGTCTGGCATCCTCTGACAGTGGTGCCTCACTGTCAGCCTGGGTACTACTACTACTCACCTCTACCTTTGCAGTCACTTTGTCCAATTGACCATCATTACCAACAGGCAGCTGTGGCTCACCTTTAGTCTCACTGCTACAGGGTAGCTCCCACCCTGAAGTAACCACCTCACTAGTCATGGCTGCATGTATGCGGTCTGACTGTTTCCCCCAGGCTACCAGATCCACATGCTTGTCTCCTAGCCTTAATGCATGTAACTGCATTAACACATGGTACTGCATTCTCAAAATCCTTCCCTATCAGGACATCTGCAGGATGGTACTTTGGTACCACTGTTGTCTCAAGACAACCTATTATTGGCATTTTGTCTTTCCCACTTCCTGGCTCTCCCACCTTTTGTTCCCCACCTTGCCTCCATGGACATCTATATACTACATGGCTCCACTGGTTGCATTCAAAACATTTAACCCTAGGTCCTGGACATGTACCTGGACTAGTGGCTTCCCCTGCTACTGACATATTCTGTTGGGGCAGTCTGGGTTGACCACCATGGGTTCCTTTAGACCCATGACAGCACTGGATGTCCCTTTCCTGTGCAGTTATGCCCTGCTTGCTAGGTATATGCCTCCCTTCTACCCTAACTCATCTGAAGTAGCACATTATCTATCAGCTAACCAGATGCTCATGTCCTCAGGCAAAGTGCTAAGGGCTTGTTCCCTCACCAAAACGTCTACCAGCCCTTCAAAAGTGGTGACCTGACATCCACTCACCCCCCATGAAAATAAGTGCTCAGTTCAGCAACATATTCACACACACTTTCATTTGCCTTGCGTCTATGCTCACAAAACTTTTTTCCTATAAGCTTCAGGTGTAAGCTTAAAAAATTCTAGCAAACAATTCTTAACAGCAGTATAATTAAAAAATTCACGATCAGATAGTTTAGGCAGCACTGTTACAGTATACCATGGAGTAAGGGGGTCAGGAAACGTACTCAGAGCCTTTGGTCAACATCATACTGTTTACGTACCCTCTCAAATATATGAATGAAACTATCAAAATTATCCCCCTCTGTAAACTGTGGAAGAAATTTACTGACTTTTTTTGCTTCTGGGTTTGGTTACTCCCTTTCCCATTACCTCCAGGACTCTGGCAAAGAGTCAGTATCTCCTTTTCATGTTGCTTCTGCCTCTCCTTCTCCTCAGCTTCTATTTCCAAATGCCTGGCCTCCAACTCAAGTTTCTTTAACTCCAGATGGATCTTTAACTCCTCTGCTGAAAGGTTGAGCTGTCCATTCTCGGAGTGTTGTACATCTCCATGGCCAGTCTGATCATCCTCCTGGTTGCTATTTTCTGATGCAGCTGTGAACAAAGCTGCAATCATGTCTGCTTTAGTCAGGTTTCCATGCACCAGTCCTTTAGCTTGGCACATCTCAGCCAACTGGCTCCTTGTCACCTTACCATACTCCTCTGTTGACACTCTTGCCTGCTCTCCCTGACTAGCAAAGCTAACAAAAGAAATCAAACAATTGGGATCCAAACTCTGAATATTCACTGTGTGGCTGATTTAGAGTACAAAAACACCTTTGATGATCACTGTACACAAGCTACAGGAATTCACCATCCACACCACTACAAGTCAATTAATATGTGATGTGGCTAACTCAACACTATCAATCAATTAATACCTGATGTGGATATCCCACCACTGCCAAAGGATTAATATGTGGTGTCGATATCCCACCACTGCCAACCAATTAATATGTGATGCCCATGCACTGGTCCAGTAATCAAGGAGTCTCAATTCTCACCACTACCACCAGTCAGAGGCATGCACATTGGGAAGGATAACAAGTGCACATACAGTAAAGTACAATTTCCCTTAAGAGCACACAGAGATAACAGTCAGTCTGGGGCTGGTTTCTACATTTCTCCCAGATCCCTAATAAGACTCCCCACTGGCACAGCTATAGGATCCAGATCTCAGCCTAGTGGTCAAGCTAAAACCTCCAGCAACCTCTTTGTCCAACCAGTGCTTCGTGTCCCTGCCCAAGTAGCTGACACACACACACTTTAAGATTTGATTTTTATACAAGCAAACAGACACTCCTGGGGAAGGCTGGCACATGTTCTCCAGCTATGTCCCCTTCTCTCCAGACTATAAGGTAGAAATCACTGCCACCAACAACTATTTATCAGCTACTTATAAGGCTGTTACCAAAGGATGTTCAGTTTTACTGTGCAATATTATTGTTATCCAATTAGTAAGTGTGACGAACAGCAAGGCTATTGTAGTGGCTTTGAACAGTTTCACCAAATACATGTAAGTACTCTAGAGCTTAAATTATCTCTGTACAAAACAGCCACAGTTGAAAGGTTTAAAAATATTTAATAATAAATAATAAAAACACAAGACAATACTTATTACTTCAACACAATGGCATTACAGAGTCAGAAATCACAGGAAGTACTTTAAAACAATATTGTAGGATAGTCTGGCAAATACAGACAACAGCTAGACTAATCTGGCTAAATTCATATCTAACTTTAAGAGAAATCACTGTTCTAAATACTACTTACATGCAGAGCAAGCAAGTGCTGGTGAGTTGGTGTCAGATTCAGATCAAGATACAAAATGCTCTCCTTTCTTTCTGAGATAGCCCTTAAATTGATAATACACAGTACTGCTGAGTCATTTCAGATTGCATCATTCTTGAAACCTCTGCTGAAGTTTCCCAGGCTCACAGAACTCAAAATTTAACATATCCTTGTAATCTTGCTCTTGCCAGGAAGCTGCAGCAATAAAGGACACTACATGTAAAATCTAGTAATTATCTCTGTCTTAAAACAATAGAAATAATTTCCTAGCCCAGACATCCTGTCTCCGAGCTTGAGATCAAACAAAGTTGTAAAATTCTTTACTTAACAGCTTTCTTCCAGCAGGGTGCACTGTGGTTGCATTTTTGTAGCTCAGTATAACATATAGTTTAATCATAACATAGAGTTCTCTTTACATTTGTAAAACTAGCCTGTGGATTATATTAATATTTACAGTGACATAGAATTATCTACAAAATTCTATCTGGCTGGGCTGGCAGCCCCTCAGTTTTTCACAAGTATTATAAACAAAGTTTGCTGCCACAGCTATGACAACACCTGCAATGACATAAAATATAGGGGAATTTGTTACACCAGGAAAACAAACACACAGCCCAAGTATAATGTTGACATCACACCTTATAATCAGACCAATACGTATGTGACCTATGTCCTGGGCTAGATGGTAAGTGGAATGTCCATGAGCATGCAGTCACAGTGCTAACTACTGGCTTGTATGTAACACAACTACTGAGTATGTGAAGGGCATCCACATCAGAGGCCATAATACCTCCATATCTCACAGCCTTCATCACACCAATAACTGAGTACAATGCACCCTTCTTCATGTACCTCTCTACACATCTTCCAGTGATGTGTAACTGAAGTGCACCACCTTTGTCACACTGAGCTGTTACACATCTTATTGGCCATACCTAGTGTGACGCCCACCACTGCTGCCAATATATGATGGGCACTGATATGCATCATCCCCAGGCTGTGCCAGTAATCAAGGAGCCTGAATCCTCACCTCTGATAATGGAGAGGGACATGCACTTGGAATACAAATGGATACACCCAGTATTTCCAGATGCAGACCTCTCTGCATCAAGTATAACTTCCCATAAGAGCCCACAGGGAACACACTCAGTCCAGGATCTGAATGTCTCTATATCTGTCACCCTCCAGATCCCCAGTAAGACTCCCCACTGGTACAGCTGTAGGATTAGGTCCTCAGCCGAGTGTCCAAGCCAAGTCCACCAGCACCCTCACTGTAAACCCAGTGCTTTGTATCCCTGCCTCAAGTAGCTGACACAAACACACACACTGAGAGATTTGATTTCAAAGACACACACACACACACACACACACACACACACGCACACGCACACGCACACGCACACGCGCACACACACACACACAGACACACACACACGCGCACACACACACACACACGCGCGCGCGCGCACATACACACACACACACACACACAGGAAAGGCTGGCACAGATTTACTAGCTATGCCTCCTTCTGCCCAGACTATAACCTAGATTCACTGCCACTAGACACTCCACAATCAGCTACTCTAAGGCCATTAACAAAGGGTGTCCAATTATACTGTGTAATATTAATATTAATACAAATGGTAGTAGTTCACCAAGATGGCTAGGCCTTCTGGAGTGGTCCACACAGTGTCACCAAATAAATATAAGTACTCTCAAAGGTTAGATACTCTCTACAAGAACCAGCCACAATAAAAGTTTTCAATATATTTAATAATAAATAATAAAACAACATGAAAATATTGAATATATATTTGCAGTAAACCACAGAGTTCAAATCACAGAAAATATTGAAAACAACATTGACGGCAGACTCATACAAATAAAGAAAAACAATCTCTAAACTGAGATTCACTATATTCCGGACTGAATCTAAGAGAATTTACTGTTCCCTAATAACTTACTTGGGCAAGGCAAGATGAAATATGTGAGCAGTCTTTCTAGTCAGGCTCCCAAACAAAATTCTCTATACTCTGAGATTTCTCTTTGTAATATCTAAAATATAATTTTCAAGGCAGAATGACCTCATCTGGCCACCTGACTCTAGGTTTCCACATTATCTCCTTTTGAAGTTGAGACAGGAATTGAATATAGATGGCTGCACTACACATCCAAATGTTTATGACAGTGCCTGGAGGCCTCCCCTCTTTTCACTGTGCTAATGAACAAAGGCTGTGTCCCACACCCAGCATCTCTGGTCCTGCTCAGCTGTGTGGGGTGCCTATCAGTGATTTAACAACTCATTTACATTTCCCTTATGTTTCTTAAAATAAGCCAGCTGGTTAACCTTTGCTGTGCCAGTGCCCTCTATTAAAACATACATTTAATTCAGTTACCATAATACATGCACATTTCTCTTCATTTCAGCAGCATACACTGTTGATACATTTTAACACAATTCACACAAGTAGCACTGACAAATACAATTTTAGCACAAACATCTGTACAAATCAGCTTGATAGACAAATATATAATTATTTACAAAATTCAAGCTAGCTGTGCTGGCACAAATCATACATCCACTGCCCTACTTCTCTCTGGCATGGCTGGCAGCACCACCTATCATCACATCAAGTCATACACTCATTGCAGTATTTCTCCCTGGCATAGCTTGCAGTACCTGCTATAATCACACCTAGGTATTCTTTTTGTGGCATAAACATTACTGTCTGATGGCGCAGAACCCCTATCAAGTTTTTACACTAGATGCATGTGTGCTACCTGTTTTGGTAATGCACACAGTATAACCATTTCTGTCTGACAACATTAATGGCATGGGTAACATTCATGACAGTGTGGATTGTGCCATATATATATATATATATATATATATATGTGTGTGTGTGTGTGTGTGTGTGTGTGTGTGTGTGTGTGTGTGTGATGCACACCAGTTAACTAGCCTGTATTGATCATAATGTCCCATACAGGTATAGCAGTGTCCCTCCTAACACCTCCAACAGATGTTGAGGTGCTAGGACAGTGTTCATGATTACCTTCATAGAGTGTGGACATATCATCATATCTGTACAAGTGTCTTTGTGCAGAATCATCTCTGATCACTCTAAATCATATATGTTATGTCAGACACATGGGCTTTCTGGTGATATTATTCTGGTATTATCCATGATTATGCTTGCTTCTTTTAATGTTGTCCACCAGCCTTTACCTGTGTCCCACTTGCTGGAGACCTCTGCTTTAATTACTCTCATATTCAGGCAAATTAGTTTGCACAGCTTCACAATACCCCAGTTGTATATAATATCTCTGATAGATGTCCTCTGCATTGTTCATGTAAGGATGCTTATCTCACACAGTCATCTTCTCCATTGTTATGTCACCTTGTGTGACAGTCACATAAAACACATTTCTATTGTGCAGTCATTACTGTACCATATAGATATGTGTTTGGTGTTGCTGCTACAACTTTCTTCCATTGACATGCCCTCATCTGCTTTACATTAGGTTGCTTCGCCTGTCCTCTTTTCCTGTGTTCATTCCTACAATTCATCTGTGTGTCCCTATTCAATGCACACACTTTCCTGGGGTGTTTATTTTACATGGCAGTCAATGTACCCTTACAGATCATTTACACAACTTCAGTACAGAATGCCAGAAATGAGATTTCACAATACACTGCACTGTGTACACTGTCCTGTGATGTGTTTGAACCATATACTTAACTATCATACCTCTCAGCTTTTGGTGCATTCCTTATCAAATCTGTGGTTTTCTGGCATATGACTGGGATGATCTTAGGACTGATGTGACTCAATAATTACATACACTTGAGTTTCAGACTTCAAATCCTTCAGAAAATGTATCTTAACACAAAGCCCTTGTTATTCTAGCACATTTCTAAAGAGCAAATATGTCAAATCTGTCCCTATTTCTGCTTCCTTGTTCCCTCCATTATGCTGGCTTTTGTCCAGATGTCTTGTACTAAGAGTCTGAGAGCTATGAAAACTATTGTCTGTTAAGCCCTGATAATAAAAAACTGTGGAACTTCAGTGCTCTGACTTAAACAGGATTGATATGCATGTTTGCTTACATAGTTTCTTGGCCAGCAACACTGTCACCAACCACAAAACCACACTTATTTATGTTTAAACTCAGTGCATGACATGCAATGAGTGCTGCTGCTCACTGCACATCACTGCGTACACATGTGAACTCTGTGTAAGCTTCGTGTAAAGCCTACACATAGTTTACTGAATCCCAAGGGGTGTCTGTATATTCCTTTGAAGATAATGGTATTTAGAATTAAATGCATATCTCTCAATGTCTATGCTCAAAATCAGGGACAAAGCAAAAACAATGGGAATACAATGGCCAAAAACCAGGTATAATTTTTAAATATCACTCTAATTCACATCAGGTTTAGTGTCAACTTTCATTTCCTGAACAGGATATTATATATATATATATATATATATATATATATATATATATACATATATACACACACACACACACACACACACACACACACACACACACACACACACATATATATATGCATATTATATATGTGTGTGTGTGTGTGTGTGTGTGTGTATGATTCTCTAATAGGTTCATAAGTTCATAAGTGTGTACTAGGCTAATGAGCCTGGAGCCTTTACAAGCCTAATCCAAAAAAAAAAAAAATTGCCCAGGCACTATGCCACCCAATGTTAGTTCACAGTGCCCATATCCAGTAGGGCAACTGGAATGATCTCTGGACTGAACTTTCTGGTACCCATCCACTCATCAAGATTTCTCTTGAAGAGGGCCAGTGAGGTGCTCTGCTTAACATGAATGCGAAGCTTATTCCAGTGTATGGGCAGTCTTTGGGAGATGAACTTGTCCCACCAGCATGTTCTGTTAATTGTGGTAATGAGGTTGTGATCTCTGGAGCATGTGGCACGGGGGGATTGGGATTTCTTTAGGTGTAGCATTTCAAGTAGAGCTGGGTTGGACATGGCTTTGTAAGTCAAGCAGAGATCACCTCTAAGTAGACGATAAGAGACTGAGAACAGCTGAAGTTTCTTGAGTCTGTTCATATAGGACATGTGTTTAAGGCCTAGGATCTTTTTTGTGAGGTACTTTTGTGACCTCTCCAGCTGTTGTAGGTGTCTGGTGAGGCACATGCCAAATGGGCATTGTATTTGATGATTGGTCTAATGAGGGATGAGTAGAGAGGGATGATGACCTCTTTCGTACTGGATGCAAAACCTTTGTTTATAAGATGTGCCATGTAGAAGGACTTTCTGCCCACAGTGGCTATGTGGTGGTTGAAGGTGAGGTGGCTGTTGACCTGGGTGCCCAGATCTCTTATGGCCCTTCAGTGTTTAGTGGGCTCCCATCAATGTGGTAATTTGTGGGAAATGAGTTTTTTCCAAAGGGGATGATAACACATTTTTTGGTGTTAAGCTTCAGGTCATGGTCTGACACCAGTCAGTGGTCTCAGAGAGGTCTTTTTGTAGGATGTCAGCATCACTTGGGGTATTGAAAATGACTCCTAGCTTGCAGTCATCGGCGAACGTGGTAAGCCAGAGTCCTTCTGTGTTGGCCTGGACTTATGAGAAGTAGATGCCAAACAGGAGAGGGCCCAGGACCGAGCCCTGTGGGACTCCACTCATGACTGTGACAGTCTGACTTGGAATTTGCAACTTTCACTCTGTGGGTCCTGTCTGTGAGCCAATTTGCAACCAACCTAGTGACGTAAGGATTGATGCCTAGTTTGGTGAGTTTACCAATAATACCTGAGTGGGGAATGGTATCAAAGGTCTTGACCAGGTCGAGGTAGGATGTATGCACTGCCTTACCCTCATCCACAGTCTTGGTGATTGCCTCAAAGAAGTCAACCAGGTTCAGCAGGCAGGATCTCCCCTTGACAAAGCCAAACTGTGTGGGGTCAAGAGTTTGGAGATTACTTATATCTTTGTTAAGGCTAATGGGGAAATAGTTCCCAGGGTCTGTAGTCGCTCTCCCTTTATGTAGTGGGATGACTGTAGCAGTGCGCCATTCATTAGGGACATAGCCTGAAGTAAGGCTGTGATTGAACAGAGCACCCATATGTGGTGCCAGTTCATTTTGTACCTCATGTAGGACACAGCCAGAGATATTATCAAGTCCCATGGATGTTGTATTCTTGGCTTTAGCATTCCTGACGGATTGTAATCCTTAGTCATTTACCAGAAAATCAAAACATTTATAAGGAGCAGGTCAAAAATATGATTCAAAATCAAGGGCTGTTGAAAAGTATGAATTAAGTATTACCAGTTAAAACTGTCTGTGTTTTCCAATGGGTGTCTGTTGAAATTCCAAAGACCACAATTGCAGTACTTGAAACAGCAACATTTTTAGTATTTATTTTAGGACTTTTTAATTTCAAGATTACACTGTCTTGGAGTATTCACCCTACTCTGAGTTAAGGCAAATGTGGACTTAGTATATAAGCAGGAAAGTTATGGGGTGTGCAAGACCCATGTCTGCAAAAGTTATAGAAGCAAATTTTGGAATTTGCAATTTTTTTTGAATTGTGCCAGAACCTGAAATATCAGAATTCACAATTCTGAAACGAAGCTGTTTCTTTTAGCTAAATTTTAACATTAGAATCTTGAAAGTAAAACATAAAATATATATGCCCTGGGCATATTCTCTGGGGCTGGTGAATGAATGACTGAATGATTAATGTTTGTTGAATAAAGAGGTCTAACTGGGTAGAGTCCAGTTTTAGCAGAGGCCCACAGAGAAAGGTACCAGTAATATAAAGAGTACCATGAGAGCATTGCATGTTAGGCAGATAAAGTCATGGAAGCCATTGATCAAACAGAAATGCTGATCAAACTGAAAGACATCTATTTTACCAGTTTGGAAATATACATTATGGCAGACAAAGAAATGAAGTCTGAGGATATATGGAGGAGGATGAAGAATTAGATACTGCTGGTATTTGCAAAGACATCTATTTCATACAAACAGAATTATCTAGGACATATAAGAAAAACTTTATTCTAGTTCTCTGAAATTGCTAGAATATCTTCTTCAATGAAGGTGTTCAGGTCTGTCAGGAGGTTTAACTTTTGGTTTGGTAAAAATGGGTAGTAGCCGAATATTTGGAATGGTTACTTTATCTTTGTTAATAATTTCTTGTAGGGTGCATTTGTGCCAGAAGATTGTGTTTAAGAGGATTCTATAGATAAGTGAGAATTTGTGCTCACAGTGATCTTATATCTTCATTTGCCCTTTGCACAATATGCATATATTTCAGAAAATTCCATTCCCATTAAATTATTTTGTTGTATAGAATTACAGTGTTATTTCCTGAACACACATAAAGTAAGGGTTTAAATGAATTATTACTATTTTTCAGAAAGCCAGCTCTGTTACACTTCCATATAGTAAATGATAGAAAATGCTAAAACAATATATATGTATATATGTATGGGTCTAAGTTGAATCATGAACTTAAATTTCAACGAAACCTACTTGGCTGAGACCACTTCTCCGAAAAGCCATTCAACCAAAACCATGGACTGCTGAAAACCTTTCCCTGTAAAAGGAACCACTTGGCCGCCTTGAATAAGCCCTAAACAGAACAAAATGAAACCCACCCAAGTGGGGGGCTTCACCCAAACACCCCCCTTACTTAAATATGCAAACTCCAAGATGGCTCTACACTGATAAAAGGGCAATGTTCACTATGGTGGCCAAGTGGTTCCTTTCACAGGGAAAGGTTTTCGACATTCCATGGTTTCAGTTGAACGGCTTTTCGGAGAAGTGGTCTCTGCCAAGTGGGTTTCGTTGAAATTTAAGTATGGTGAGTCAACGTAGACCCATATATATGTGTATACATATATATATATATATATATATATATATATATATATATATATATGTTCATATTCAAATATGTTGACAAAAACAATTACCCATAAACAAACATTTTCAAGTTGTGGTATTATATGAGTTTAAAATAAAATATGCTCCAACAATTATCCCACTCTATTTTGATGAATTTATGGTGAGTCCATTTACTTAATTTTGAACTCACAAGTCTGGTATAATACTTTATCCCACTGAAAACATAGTAGCTAACAATGCTTGTTACCACTCTGATCTACATTCTGGTGTGATAAGAATGTGATTGGACATGACCACTAATACCCATTAGCTAAGCCTTCTCTCATTTATGTCTGGGAATTATTATCTAATGGTGTATGAGATTTTATCAAAAATCTGTTCCCACAGGGTTCTGACTTTTGTGCAAAATATTATACCATAATTCCAAAAGAAAACTGATTCAACAAGTGAAGTGAAACATAAACCAAAAATAACATCACCAGGCAACACAAATTCTGTATCGTTGTAAAATCCCAGCCGAAACCAAAGAAAATCACACTGTTAAAAAATACTGATAAAATAATGAAGCACTTTCAACCCTTTCACTTCAAGGACTTCTTCAGAATAAATAAAGCTTCCACCGGAAAAATATATATACTTAAAATTAAAAACTATCAATAATTAATCAGTTAAGAATCATTAACCTAACAACCTAATTTAATTATATAGAAAAGCCCAATAACATTTAAAAAAGTACTGACCCTTCACACCAAGTATACTGGGGTGCAAAGATATGAATTAAGGGCTTCAGTAAAATAAGTAAAAAAATTACAAAGTTACTTATTTAAAACAGATAATAATAAAACAAGGACGACTTTTGTGCAAAATATTATACCATAATTAAATTTTGTCCATATTTTTCACCTCTGCACCATTGGTTATCATTGATCCATCCCCTTCTAAATATCCTTTATAGCAAATGTTGACACATATATACTGATTTTCTAATTTCAAAGTTAGCCATTGGCTGTAAGGCACCTTCTGTATGTCCCTTTACCCATAATTCCTATGTGTTATCTGCTAGAGTTATTCCCATTATCTCTTCTCATTTATTTTTAACCTCATCTAGAGTTACTACCATTTCTTCTATGAGGTTTATGTAGGTATTTTCCATTGTTAATTTATCCTGAACAATCTTCCTATGCAACTAGGTGACTTGAAGGAGAGATTTGCCCATTCTGCAACTGGAATAATTTTATGTCACTAGGTTATAATATTCCTAATTTGAAAATATTCTCACCCTTCAGATTTCCCCTCAGGAAACTTTGTTTACAGACTATTTAAATCCAGTAAGGAATTTGTTTAATTTTCCCAAATAACCCCCATAAATAGTATTCCTGCCTTAACCCAAGAGGACTAAAACAAAGGAACCTGATTCACAATTACACTGGTATTATTCCATAAATGGCAAACTATTCAGGATAAATACATTTTTATATTGGTGGCATTCATACAGTTCAATGCTTTAAAATGAATTTTATAAGCCAAAATAAAGGCAGTGGATATTAATTTTGTAATGTATAAACAGTTTATGATGTCTCAGTATGTGTTCAAGCAAGACACATACTGCCAGCATACATTCATCATACAGCTGTGAGCTTTCATATAAGGCTATACAGTTCTGTCTGTGTTATCTGAATGTTTGGATAGTTAGAGAAATATGAAAATTATTACAGTACAAATATACAGTATGCAAATACTATTCATTATCTCTTTAGCTACATTAGATAGTGGTCAAATATCAATACAGTTGTGTTTGCCATCGTGTATGCTTTAAGATGAAATCTTCTGATACCTTGTATGTAGCATGGTTTTGGAATTATTAATGCAAACATGAGCAAGCAATATTCGACACCTAGAGGACTCAGTAGGAGTTAACTGCAGAAATGCCTAAATGTAGACTCACCTGTAATGAGTTAAGGACGTTTTCATGTATCTTTCAGATATGGGATTCTAAAGCCATGTTTCACCTTAGAGGCAAGTATCATATTCATAGCTATTCTCATTTTTCTTCCTTCATATACAAATATTGTTAGCTTTTTTTTTTTTTTTTGCAGTTTTTCTGTGTAGGGAGAGATCACTGCATTTGACAGGTGTCTCATAGGAAGCAAGTTCTTTGGGAAAATAATAATTTTTATTATTTGAATCCTATTAATGGAAGGGATTAATAGATCATTCAGGAAGTTGCTTCCCTCAGTATTGACTTAAAATTCAGTTCAGTTATTTTTCTTTTTTCATAATATAACTATATATCTATGTATTTATATATATAGTTTGAAACTGAAAAAGCTACAGGGATTCCCATTTTACATTACTAACACAACTTTTATTTAGTGAAAATATAATACTTTCCTCATCTGTTAACATATAGGCTAGACAATCTTCTGAACAGGTGTAAATATTTTAATAGTCAATTTATATGATTTCTTGGAGCTGTTAACTAAATCATGCATTTGTCCACAAACTAAATTTGAGGAGATGGAGGTTGATCTTTTTTGATGGATAGTGGCATATAAAAATGTTCAACAAAAGAAGGAAGGCATTTCTATTACCTTAATAATGAGTATTGGAGATAGGAGCATCCTTTCCTGGTACCCCTGGTTATCCTGAAAGTGTTAAAATAGAGAACCCATTAGCACTTATTGTGGCCTAGGGGTTTTATAACACCAGATGGGAGACACATGGCTTCCAATATTTGTTTTCACATGATATATCACTGCACAGAGGTAAATGCTTTATGGAAATCTACAAATAAATCTGCTTGAGGAGTTTCTTGAGTTTCATTTGCTCTACTTATACTTAAACATAATTTGATAAGATTTTCTCAACCCCAACCTATTTTCATTATAAAACTTTGCTGTCTAGGTCCTATCAGCTTATTCAGCAGTCTGTTTAATCTATATGCTATGACTTTTGCATTTTTAAACTTCATGTGTAATAAAGAAGTTGTCTACAGTTACTTGTTTCTGTTTGCATTTAATTGATTTGAGAAACATTAAAACCTTAGTCTCCATTTTATAAACTGAGAAATAACACTTTATGTGTGATTTATTATACAACTTAAATAGGCTGTGGAATAATAACTGTGTGCACTTTTTTTATAAAAATCTGCAATTAGTGCATCCAGGCTAGGTGCTTTTCTTTGATTAAAATCCCCACTTTTAAGAATTTCATTATAATAACATCCCTGCTCAAAAGTATTTTGATCTTGTTCAGCAATACTCCTCATTTCACAACACTTGAGAAAAATCCTTAATATATTATTTTTGAATGTTTTCGATGTTTTATTCTCTTTAGTTGGCATATTAGGTAACCATTTGAAATGTTGGAACCCACTAGAGCAAGTCCCAAAAAGCAGAGACTGAATGGCCAAAAGATCAGACTTGTATATATTAAGTCTGAGATACCATTTCTCAGAATATCCCCTTTTCTCCAAGGTATGATGATTTTGGAGTTGATATTTATAAGTTCAGGGGATGTGGGGGGCTTGCCCCCTGTAAAAGAAGCTTAAAGGAGAAGAGTGATTTTTGAGATTTTCTCTTCTCCAGTGTTTTCGGTCTCTTTTTTATTTTTTTTTGGCTTTTCTGCATTCTGCATTCCTAGTGCAGAAATTTCAATTGGAAGTCATAAATTATGTATCTCTTTGGGATCTATAATCAACTCTCCTAGATCATTTTTAATTATCCTAGTTTCTAGTTTCCTAGTCCTTTCCTGGCACTTTTTTCTAAGAACCTTGGATGAGGTGCCCCCTAGCCAGTTGAAGGGGCTATACTTAACCCATTTTTCATTAACATTGCCAAATGCATATGACTTCATCCGTGTGTGTCTCTTTAAGGTTTGCCTGTATATTCTTGTCATTGCATCCAATGCTTTTATAATTGTTTCTCTAGCACTATAAACTGCTTTCTGACATCATCTAGTTGAGCTTTTTGTTCTTTTCTCCTACCCTTACAATTCTGACTTCACTTTTATATAATGTATATATTGGAAAATTCCCAGTATGTAAATAAAGTTACAGCACTTTCAGGGAATTCATCCTGAAAGCTGATATTCCAGTGATTTATCTCCTGACAGACATGATCATCTCTTAAGAATAATGGATTCATATCCATCCTCTTTTAAATTTAACACACATCAATAAAAGTGTTAGGTGAATTATGATATATTTTACAAGATAAGGATGTAAATTGTCATTTTAAGAAAATATGTTTCTAAGGACACACATTAATTTACTGAGTTCTGAAAATTACTGTACTAAGTAAAGCTGATGAGTAAATAATACTAACGTTTCCCCTTCACATTAGTGTACAAAAATGAAACCCAACTAGTTATTCCTGCTTTGCACATCCAGGAAATGTTCAGACTCATTAAAATACTGCAGAAGAAATAAAATCAATTAGGTTTGAATCAACTATCTAAGGAAGGACTTATGCACACATGATAATTCCAAAGAGAGATCTAAGAAGCCAGTCTGTTAAAAACCATAATGAATGACAGGTAAACCTTTTTTTATTAATTACCAGTGGAGAGTTTTTGTTTTGAAAAAGATGGAAAGAGCTCTTCTGACGTGAAAGTGCAAATTGAATAGAAACAATTGGGGGAAGACATATAACAGGGTAAACACCTGCTGCAGTCTGATTCTTGTTAATAGAGGACAAAAAAGTGAACCAGTAGGGTAATGGTGGATGCTATCAGAAAATGTATGTGTAATATTTTGTGTCTAGTGATTTCATCAAAATAGGACAGACAGAAAGTAATAAATACTATGCAAAGGGAAAGCAGTTAGAAACATCCAGTAGAGCAGAAATAATACTCACACCCCCACCACACTCATAGGTTCATAGGTTCATAATTGTTTACTAGGCGAATGACTACAAGGGTCTTTTTAAGCTTAGCCATGCATCCCAAATCTTTGACAAATTCTGATACCCTTGCTAAGTGTAAACAGGGGCTTAGGAGATTAAACATTTACAAGCAGGGGCCTGGGAGATGAACCATTTACATGTTGCCTGTGCCTATTAGAGACATAGGTGCCAAACCAGGGATGAATTTCCTGTTCTCCATCCAATTGTCCAGGTTGCACTTGAATTGGGTTAGGGAGGTTGTACAGTTAAATCTACTGCATGTAGGAGTAAAAAAAAAAAAAAAAGACACAAAACAAAAAAAGAAACTATGAAAATCCCGATGAAGAATACAAAGGAAGACAATTTTGCAGCAGAAAGTATATACCTCCTTAGACAGCATACTACAGGAGACTACTTTTTAGGTCACCTTTCATGTATTTGTGGTTGACTTACACTTTTTCTGCTCAAGCATTTCAACCAAGTTTCTATTTGCATGTAGTGTTTTTGCTTATTACATATTGCAGTTTTATGTGAGGGTTTAGACTGTGTACTTCATTTGGTCTCTGAGATCATAGCATCCCAGAGGAAGAGAAATCATGTTTCTATTTTTAATGATCATGCTTCTTTGAGTTGGAGTGACCTGGATGGAAAATATATAAGTAAGGAATTGAGGGGGTGAAATCACCTATGTAATGTTGTGGAAGGAGGTTCTCCTTGTAAAATGATTCTGCAGGTGTGGTAGTTATTGTTATACATAAAAGCTGTTGTTTTGTATTTGGTTTGTTGCATTGTTTCTAATTATGCATGACAATTTATGTTCAGAACATGTGTGTCATGATCAAACATAGTAAACTCCTATTTTTCCATGCCCAATAGATTATAAACTAATATAAGATTAAAAAAAAAAAACAGCAACAAAAAGGTCATGCAGAAAAGCCACATAGGCAAAAACAGGTGAAAGATCCAGGCAAACCAAAGTCTCCACTGAATAGTACTTTAAACCTCCTTTGAAGGAAGTTCACGAGATGTAAACAAATGGCCCTTTAAGGACATGTAACTAAGTGTTCCATCTCCATGGCTTGTGAATGCTTACTGTCTTTTTTCTTTTTCAGTCTTTGTCAATGAATTCAGGTAAAAAAAGCTAAACTCCACTAGCAGTAAACATGACATGTTTTACCATTTTTACTGGCTTGTCAGTACCACCTAAGAGAATAGTTTGGTCATTTTCTGCAGGCACTCAATTCATAAAGAAGCCTGATACCCATAACATTAGTGTGACTACAAAATTTCCCAAATAATACACAAAATGAGAAGTGAAAAGGTCACACAGAAGATCAACATAAGCAAAGATGAGAGAATGACTCAATCATATCAAATTCTCCATTTTGCAGTGATGGAACCTGAGTTAATTGAGATGTAAGCTAAATTTTCTCAGGCAGTACTTTCTTCCTCACTTTGTCCCAGCTGCCTGTTGACTATCAGCTCTTCTTAGCAATTGTCTTGGTCATTCCTCATCACTAGGTCAAAGGTCAGCTGGGAGGGGCCATCACTCAAGCAGCCATCAACTATAATTTGTGATTTTTCTTTTTATGTAGCCCTATCCCATGTGCACTTGACAAAGCAGAATGGAGGGTGCAGGCAGTGGATTGATTCTGAATGACATCTCTTCACTTCTGCAAGGGGCAGTCCTTTTAAGCAGCCCTGCTCCTTCTCCTTGGAAGCACAGAAAGAGGTTCCCCAGTCTCCACAATTGAAATGCACATACCCAGTGTGTCCCCCCAAGTGTGTACAACCCTCTACACTCCCCAGGAGAGTAAGTGGGCAACACCCTTCCCTCCTTTCCTTTCTTATCTGGCCTCTGCATGTTGGGGCTGCTAATCAAACCCTTGTCTATCAGAGTTAAAGTCAGGGCTTGATCCCTCTTAGCACAGTGGAGCCAGGATCCATTATTTCACACAATTGATTCTCTTGCTATGGCTTGATGCTAACAGCCAGACAATAATAGCTTTAGTCCTAAGCAGGTACCAAATGAAAACAGCTCTTAATATGCACTCTCACTGTGAGGTAATGATCTAGAGAGGGAATAAACATATCAAGACATAGCAGTACTTGCCATTCAAAGGTGAAAACATTACAGTATGCAAAAGTTAAAGATGTATGAAAAATCATAATATATGGGTGAAATTGATATAAACATACAGCTGTGAATGCATTTTCTTCATAAAAACCCTTCCAAATATTAAACTTTTGCAGAAATGCAAAGCACATAAAGGCTAAGAAAAGTATCTTCTCGTAAAGAAGAAGAAATCAATAAGGAGTGAGAATGTGTACAGAAAAATGGGTATAAGGTATAAGGTTAAATAACGTGACATGTATAAAATGAAGTAGCTGCACGAAGCATGTATTTGCATTATTCTGCATACTATGCTAGAATGGAGATCAACATTTATGTCATTAAGTACTGAATAACTTTTGATCAACATTTATGCTATTACGTACTGAATAAATTGAACATTTTCAAGGAAAAGATATTGCAGTTTTTGATTAAGCTGCTTTAATGAAAGGACATGTGCAGTCACCTGACACTAACAAGCAGATACTGATTTTCACTTATTTCTAGTCCAAAGCAAACACACTGATAATATGGTTATAACAGTCTATTCATAAAAATATTATCAGCATTATTTATCTGGGAAATAAAGGATACAAATGTAATAGGCTTATCAGATAGTCATATCTTTTGCCTGCTAGTTTAATAAAGGTAAGCTGTATCAAGAACAATATGAGAGTGCCAAATATCCTATAATGTAGGTGCCTATATGAATCAAAGATGAGAGTACATCATAGAAATATCAATTAATAGTTTGCTACAGAAGTCCTGCTAATATTGGTTAGGAATAAAAGCAACATAAGATGAACTTTACTTGGGGGGGGGGTCTGTTAAATATCCTCCTAGTGCATGAATTCACATATATGCCCAGGCAAACATCCAAAGTTCATATAGCAACTCATCATCACACATTATATTTTCTTTCCTCCTTATACATGTCCAATGCATTCTTAAGCTTTCAAGATTTATATTATTTTCAGAGCTATCTGGCTAGTCAGTCTATATATCCTTTCACTATACCAGTTTGCTGTCTCATTGACTGAAGTCAAAAATTGTTTTAACATAGAACAGTTTTGTAAAAAGTAACAAAACTGAGTAAAGGGGAGATGGGAGATAGGAAATTCACCCCGGGGATAATGTCAGTTGCCCTGTTAGACAGGGGTCCAGGGAAGTAAATATTGTGGGAAGAAATAGCCAGGGAATCATTATGACTAGGCTTGTATAGGCCCTAGAGACGATAGCCTAGTACCAACCTATGAACCTATAAAGAAAATATGATTTTGTATCTACAGAAAGTTAAGATGCTATAGCCCTATGAGTTCTTATTGTAGTACTTTTTAAAACCATGTAAGACATCCAGTATTAAAGCAAAAGTGTGATCATGAGCATTCAGTGAACATTCAAGACTCCCAAAGATGCAAAGTTATTCTTGTATTTTTCATTGTTTTTTCAAAGCCTTTCAGTTTTGGTTTCAAAGAAAAAAAAACATAAATTTAGACACTCTGGTATTTTTTTTTAACTCTGGCAACTTAAATTTCAAAGAGTTAGCGGTATATGTGGTCTGTTTAGTTAGAAGTAATTGCTTGTGCTGCTTACAGTCTGATTTTTGGTAGTTTCTGTTAAGTTTGAAATCATAATATTAATATTAATATTTGAAACTGTAATATTATAGCATGCCTTGGGAAAATGGTAAATCTGAGTCCCTGATTTTTAGAATGGGTCAGAGTCCACTTTTTTCGGAAGCATCCCCTAGGTGTTTTGCCTTTGCTTGTTTGTGGCTTTGAGAACTTTCATTCAAATAAATAAATCATTTGAACATTTTTCATGTTTAAGCATTCAGTAGATTTCAATGAGGTGCACGTGTTGCACTATTTATTTGCTGCATCTTACAGTAATATAAAATATTCTGTTTCTTCTGGAAATACACAGAAAGCTCTTATGTGCTGTTATAGGGTCAGCTACTGCTTCAGAAATTCTCTTTTTTTGTTAATCAGTTAAGACATATGTTCAGGCATAAATCTTTTCAGTGGTAACTTAGGAGCACTGGTCTTATCAAAAGAATTTCTTAGCCTCCCCTAATGTATATACAGAGACTGCAATTCTCAGGTAGTAGCTAATCGGAGGAAGGGCACTGAGCAAACTCAGATCTGTAATATATAACATTAAGTATCCTGTTTTTTGCTTATTTTTATGAGTTATTTATAGTGCTTTTATTGTCTGCTGCATACATTTCTAGCCAGTTTCACTATGTGTGAGGTATTAACTGGAAATTGTCTTCATTTATTAAACATCTGTTTGGGTTTTTTGTTCTGATTTCCTGCCAAGGAGTGTATCATATAACTTGTTTGCAGTTAAAAGCTTTTTCTAGAGTCTCCTTACACCTTTATCTGTTTAAAACTTTCATTTAAAGGCTCACTGCTGCTTTTCTCCTGTGATAAACACTTCTGCAGTTTTTTCCCTACCTAAGTAGAGTGGATATTTGCAGCATTGTCCATATTCAGGCTTGTGTTTTGGGACTAATTGTTTGTGGGGGCTGTGTGCCTGAGCACATGTTCAAGGCCATCTTAGTTTAGCCAAAGCCATTCTGCAGTTCACTGAGAGGGTATTGTTTATAGTCATTGGCTGATTGGAGTTACCTGGACTATGGCTTGGAGTAAGCACCTCATTGGTTCTTTCCAGCTTTTTTTAAAGTTGTTTCAGGTTTCAACTTTCTGTTACCTAAGAAGTTAACTTATTAGTGTTTCTGCCATTTCACATTGAGCTAATCAGAGGAAGAGCAATGAGCAAACTCCGATCTGTAATATATAACATTAAGTATCCTGTTTTTTTTCTTATTTTTATGAGTTATTTATAGCACCTTTATTGTCTGCTGCATACTTTTCTAGCTAGTTTCACTGTGTATTAGTATTAACCTGAAATTGTCGACATTTATTAAGCACCTGTTTGGGTTTTTTGTTCTGATTTCCTGCCAAGGAGTGTATCATATTTTTCCCCTCCATATTGGTATCGTGTTTTTATACTTGGTGGTTTTGCAATTGCCCGCCCCTACTGTAAATTTGATCTGGGACACTCCTCCCAGTCTAATGTCATTACCTCATTCTACCAAATCCAGGGGGAACATTTTTGAAGGCCAACCCACTTAATTTCTGCTCCTCCTTTCCCCCTTTCAACTTTACAAAAAAAAAACATTCTAAGCTTGTTTCCTGCCTTTCCTGTAAGTAGTCTAGTCCAGATACAGATTTGCTCTATCCAGGACTGCTTGTATGCTTTTGAGCCCCCCTGTGTTGGAGGGAAGCCTTCTAGCTTAATTTTGTTTCTTAGAACTAGTCATTTTTTTTAGTTTCAGCACTCATATCTGTTTCTTTGAGCTCAGCACTTGTTCAGAACTCATTGTAAGCACTAAATAAGCTACAGATTACTACAGCACTCAACTTTCCTCACTTGTCTAGAGAAAAACAGTTTTAGTACTTAATAAATAAGCACCTATCCAGGCATGTCTAAGGGTCAGCTCCCATTGTTTTCTTCTGTCTACCCGATGAATCTGGGCATCTTGGGGCAATGCAGCAATTGCCTCATGTACACAAACAACCCTCTCCTCCTACCACCCAACATTACAACCGGTGAGAGATGCACTTATATAGCCAAACTGGAAGCAAAGCTCTCTTCACCCAAGACTGAACTAGACAGTCAAAAAAAAAAAGGTAAACACTTGTAACACACCACACTCATCACGTAGTCCCTCAAAACCTACACCGCCAAAACACATACATAGAAACACAAAACACACACCTACTTTCATGGAGGCTCTCAATAAAAATCTGCCCAAGCAACAGGGATCTCCAAAGCAGAAACGCAAGCAAGATCCACCCCCCCCCCAACATAACCCAAATAACACATAGTCCACAAACTCAGTGTGCCACTCAACAACAGCCCATAAGGCATAACAACGTACCCAACACTCTAGTCACAGGTGACTCTATAGTCAGGCACACTGATGTACCACTCACCAGGATAAACAAGGAGAAAGTTACTGTCAGCTGCCTGTTGGGTGCCAGGATCTGCCACATAATGCATGCACTCAGGTCACTCCACAACAAGTACAAATATGACTCTGTCATTGTCCATGCTGGTGTGAATGACCTGAGACATACCTCCCTGGACTACATGAAAAGAGACATGGAGGAGCTGTCTGATCTTGTAGCCCAGGCAGGTATGACCCTAGCCCTGAGTAGCATCCTACCATCACCCAGAATGATACCACAGTACAAGGACAAAATGATTGACTTCAACAATTGGCTACGCTTCTGGTGTCATTCTAAGTGGATCGAGTATCCATCTGCCTGGGATGACATGATCGACAAACCACAATGCTTTGCCAGAGATGACCGCACCTGTCACCCTTGAGATTCCCGATACTGGCTAAGACTCTTGCCACCCCTATAGTGCCTTGTTTAGGCAAGGTTCAAATGACAAATTCACCACCGTAACAGGTACAAGCAAGCAAAATCTGAGGGTAATGCTACTCAGTGCTAGAAGTCTAACCTCAAAATGCACTCACTTGAGGCACTCCTTAAAATGGAGATCATCAACATGTGTGCAGTGACAGAGACCTGGCTCAAGGCTCCAGAGAGCACCCCTGCATTACCAGGCTATAATTCATACCACGCCTTTTGGCCACCTAACCCGGACCAAAACACTAAAGGTAGAGGCGTGTCCATATTCATTATGGATATCCACACCTCCAGGCTAGTTACTCAGCATAATGCATCCGAGATTATCCAAGTGCAACTAACTCTGGGGAAGACTGCAATCCAAATTGTAGCTTGCTACAGATTCCCCACCATGCCCCAGGATTCCCACTTCTCATTTCCTGATACACTGGAAAATATTAGGGTACAACCTAACACCCTAATAACGGGCACTTTCAACTACCCCACCATTAACTGTGAAAACTACTCATGTACCAACTCTTGTGCTCAACATTTTCTTGAATTCATAAATTTCAATGCCTTGGATCAACTTATCCACACCCCCACCAGGGGCAACAATATCCTAGACCTGGTCATTACCAACATGGGCAACCGGTGTTCCACACAGAGGTCAATTCCTCATTGGTCAGATCCGACCACAAGCTAATTACCCTGGACAGCCACATCCCATCCCTACCCCCCCATTAGGGAAACCACCGTAAAAAATTTCTCCAAAGCCAACTTCACACTTCTTAAGAGAGAAGTGGCAAACTTCACGACACCCATGCTGACGGACAATAGAGGTACGACTGCTGAATCCTACAAAAATGCACTTTCTAAGCACTTATACGAGTGCATGGATCATGCAATCCCTAACTGAACCAAGATGCTATCCTCCAAAAAAGGAAGCCAATCTGGTGGTCCCCTGCCATAAACAAACTCTACAACAGAAGAAAGAAACTGTTGCAAAAAAGAGTAAATCTCCCCTAGTCAGCCTCAGTAAGAAGCTGAGATCCCTCATAAAATCCTCCTAAGCTAGTTACGAAAACAAAATCGGCACTGATTTTAAAGACAACCTCAAAGCATTCTATAGCTTTGTCAAGAATCTCAATGGCAACACTCAGATCTGCTCTGAGTGACAGCACAATGGCACTAAATATACAGAACCAGCTGATATTGCCAACATTCTGGCAGATAGGTTCAGTGCTAACTTTACCCCCCCTCTCATCCCCTAAAGGGCTCATCTCTATACCAGAAGAGTGCAAAGTTCCTGTAATCATGGCTGCACAGGTAAAAGCACACTCTCCAAAGCCAAGAACACAGCATCCATGGGACATGACAACATCCCAGGCTTTGTTTTACATGAACTACAGAACGAACAGGCACCCCACCTAAGTACCATGTTCAGTCATAACCTCACCTCAGGCTTTGTGCCCACTGAATGGCACACAGCGACAGTTATCGCACTCTATAAAGGGGGAGCCACCATGGACCCTGGGAACTACTGCTTCATTGGCCTGATGAGCCTGGTCTGCAAGGCTATGGAATGTATCATCATGGAACTTATAAACAATGACATTGGTAATCTCCAAACTCTGGACCCCACCCAGTTCGGGTTTGTAGAAGGCAGATCATGTCTCTTAAACCTGACAGACTTCTTTGAAGCGGTCACCAAAGCCGTAGATGAGGGTAAGGTGGTTCACACAGTCTATCAAGATCTTGCCAAGGCTTTCGACACCATCCCCCACTCTGGAATTATAGATAAACTCACTAAACTAGGTATAAATCCCTATGTCATAAGATGAGTTGCCAACTGGCTCACTGACAGAACCCACAATGTGAAAGTAGCAGACTCCAAATCCAACTTCAGACCAATGACAAGTGGAGTGCCACAGGGTTCAGTCCTGGGTCATCTCCTGTTTGGTATATACTTATCCGAAGTACAAGCTAACACAGAATGTCTTTGGCTAACAAAGTTCACAGATGACTGCAAACTAGGAGCCATAATCAAAACTTCTAATGATGTGGACATCCTACAAAAGGGCCTCCCTGAAACAAATGCCTGGTGTCAAAGCCATGGCCTCAAGCTCAATGCCAAAAAGTGCATTGTCATCATTTTTGGTAAAAACTCTGTATCCATGAACTACCACATAGGCGGTAGTCTACTTAACACTGAAAGTGCGATAAGAGACCTTGGGACACAGGTGGACAGTAGTCTCTCCTTTGATAATCACATCACCACAGTAGTCAGGAAATCCTTCTACGTGGCACACCTCATCACAAAAGGTTTCTCATCCAGGAAAAAAGAGGTCATTGTTCCCCTCTACACATCACTCATTAGACCCATTATAGAGTACAATGCCCTCTTTTGGTATGTACCTCACAAGACACCTACAACAACTGGAAAGGCTGCAGAAATACCTCACAAAGAGGATTGCCAGCCTCAAACAATTTCCCTATGCAGACCATGTCAAAAAACTCCATCTTTACTCCATCGCATATCACCTACTCAGAGACGATTTCTGCCTAACATACAAAGCTATGTCAAACCCAGAGCTGTTGGACATGCTCCACTTAAAGAAATCCCAACCCTCCGAGCTACACGCTCTAGGGAACCTAAACCTTGTCACCACAATAAACAGAACATGCTGGAGGGATAGATTCCTGTTCCAGAGACTTCCCATACTCTGGAACAAACTACCTGTCTATATCAAACAAAGCTCCTCATTTGCACTCTTCAAGAAAAATCTTGATGAATAGATGGAAAACAGGAAATTTACCCCGGGAATCACTTCTGTGGCTCTGCTTGACAGGGGCACAGGAAAACTATTTTCTTGTGTGGCGAAAGCCAGGGTACCTTTTGGTTAGGCGTATATAGGCCCTAGGGCCAATAGCCTAGTACCTACCTATGAACCTATGAACTTATTAGCAGATAATTGCACTTTCATATTTTCTCTCTACTTCAGTCTTTCGGCTGTATTAATAGCTCTTCACCTGAAGTTTGCATTTTTAATTGAGCTGCTCCCATACCATATCAGTTGCTTTCTTTATTGTTTGCTTTTAAACTGCATTTCATATCATCCTTGCCACAGCAAGTACTAAGTACATCTCACTGTCCGTATGCTTCTTTTAAAAATATTTGGGAAGTTTTTTCTTCATTTCATCTCATCTTTTGTCTATAGCTCTCTTATGTTCTTTTGTTCTTTTATTTCTGCAGCCTGACAGCAATAATCATCCTAGCCACCCATATATTTATATTTTACCTGATAAGGTTTGGCATCAGTGAGTATTGTAATGTGCACAGAGGTGTTATAATCCTTGTTTGGCTTAGACATGAGCCAGTGCAGATTTCTTAAGTGAATTACCCAAATCATTCCACACTTCACCCCCAGAAGTTTAGACCCACACACATGTAATCCCCCAAGGTGACTTGCATTTCTGTTGATGTGCTGCATCTTTGTGACATATAGACCTTGGCTAAAGCTAAACAAGGTGAGACAGGAAGTGTTTCAGAGCACATGTGTTTACACATTTCATACCAGGAAGTAATATGGACTGAGATGGAGTGAATGCTACTTTGGGTCTTCTTTCATCTACAATAAGTAAAAAGCAGGATATTATGATGTATCCAAAAGATGATAGGAAATGGTGTTAATGCTTGTTTTATGTATGGTTTAGAGTGACTGCCTGCTGTTTGTTAGAAAACAATAGCTGAGTTAATGGTTTAGTACTCCACATGTGGATTCATATTGTGTTGGCCCATTCTGAGTGTAATTCCAACATTGCTATTAAAATGTCCATCTGGCACTGTGGTGGGTCATCCAAAACATCACAGAAGTAGTATATGGCAGTCGTTTCCCCAGCCTGCTTTTGCAGGTAACTCATATCTGAAACACATGCAAAAAACAGCTGTTGTCTGTTACAAAAGGCCTAACTGTATGAGCTACACAACAGATAACCTGCCAGAGACAGATAAAGAGGAGCGAGTAGAAGACATCTAATATTGTGATAAACACAGGAACAGTTTTAGATTGGCATAGTAAAAATGAGAAGAAAAAAGTGACAATAAGGAAATAACCTTTATGTCACTGTACTGAAGTAGAACTAGATTGCCAATACAAATTCAAACTGCAAATAAGATAGATGATAAAAAATAGTAAGAAATACACATAAAAAGTAATCAGTAGAGGTTACCACATGCACATAAATAAGTACAAACACACACACACACACACACACACACACACACACACACACACACACACACAGACACACACACACACACACACACACACACACACACACACACACACACACACACACACACACACACACACACACACAGACACACACACACACACACACACACACACACACACACACACACACACACACACACACACACCAGCACCTAGCAAGGCATCACTACTGACACCAGCCTCATATAACCATGTCCACCTTGTCCTAACCTCAATAAACCATCTTATATCTCACACTGAGGTAGTTAAGAAATCCTGTAGAATCTTCAAAGGCCTCCAAGATGTAGTTTGGTATATGGGATACTTAGTGGCTCACGTACAAGCAAGCAACATCTATAGAGATAGCAAACTTTAGTAGAGCAAAAAAGGGTCACCCAGCTGGCAAGCCAACACCCTTAAGGCAGTAAGGTAAGCCAGCACTATTACTAACACCTGACCCCATAGTGAGGCACACAGAGATGCACCAATTATCAGAATGAGCAAGGGGAGGGTAACAGCAAACTGTCTCTCAAGTTGCAGGATCTGCCATGCCACTACAACACAAGTGACTTAACAATCCTTTAGGAAGGTTTGTCCCAAATAAATAACTGGTGCCAAAATCATGGACTGAAACTAAATGCCAGAAATGCATTATTGTATCCTTTGGGAAGTCATGTACCCCAGGGAACTACCACATTGACAATACACCCCTATGAGTTGACTCAGTTGTTTGGTAATAGGGAACTTATGTGGACAGTGGACCTACCTTTTGACCAACTGGTGTCCATTGTATTAAGAAAGTCCTTCTATACTGCACAGCTTATAAATAAAGGGATTATATTAGGACTAGGGTACCATTATTCTCCTTTATTTACCCCTCATTAGGCCAATCATTGACTATAATGCTCCTTTTGGCATTTATCTGTCCAGGCACATGCAACACCCACAGAGATACCTTACTAAAAGGATACAAGGCCTAAACACGTAGCCCTGTCACTATACTCTGTATCCTTCAGACTGCTAAGAAGTGGCCTGCGCCTGGCATACAAGGCATCCTCCAACACAATACTGATGAATTTACTGCACATCAGCAAGTAAAATGGCATCAGAAATACTCGATCTAGGGATATAAACCTGTTTTGCAACATTAACAGAAAGGTTTGGATAGAGGTATTTCTTGCAAAGGATACCTCTGCTCTAGAACAGACTTCCCAGCCATCTAAAGCAAAGCTCATCCCTGTCCATATTCAAGTGCAATCTGGATCTATGGATAGGAAACAGAAAATTTACCTTAGGACTGATCCTGTACTACTAATGCACAGAGGCAGCCCCTAAATATTTTATCCCTTGCATGGGTCTTCTCAAATTATCTAGGATATGATCCCAGTTATTCTCATTTATTTATTTGGCATTTGTTTACTGGGAAACTCTGAATGGGTCATGAAGTACCCATTTTCAGTGGAGCCCCAGGGAGAAAAGCTCAAGATACATATGGTTAACAGAATGAAAAACTAGACAGACATAATAAAGTCATAACATTCAAGCACAAATAGGAAAACACCACATTAGTTTGTCTGAATGAGAACTTAGACATAATAAAGTCATAACATTCAAGTACAAAATCTGAAAAACTATACATTAGTTTGTCAAAATAAAAACTCAACAGACATAATAAAGTCATAGTGTTCAGGCATAAAATTATATGGAAAGCCTGATAATGGGAAGATGTAGCATTATTTATATAATAGATTATTATAATGAGTATTAATATTTTGGAGGTCATGAAATATGGTAACAGATTACATTGGTGAAGGCATAGGACAGTTATATAATTATCGATTATGGGGTGGGTAAGACTAATCTCTAACCAAATGGATAGGTTAATTTGAGCTCAGAAAGGAAAACTGGCTGGGCTTAAAATGGCCCGCAATAGTAGCTAGCCTAGTACTTGTCTATGAACCTATAAAAGCCCTTTCATCCAAGGTACATATTTATTTTATTTGTATTTGTTTTCCGGGGCAGAGCACTGATCTCCATGGACCTTTTCAGACTCACCCTGTGAACAGTTTCTGATTAAGTGACTTACTCAGAGTCACACATCAGGCAATGTAGGCTGAAGGAATCAAACCCTGAACCACAGAACCACAAGAAACAGCTTGTTAATCACTCCTTAATCTTCTAAGCCAACTGTCAGACACCTATAACTTGGTAACTGTGCACACAGAAGTGAATGAATTGAGACATACCTCTTTGGATCATATGAAGAGATAGATGAGTGTTTAGTTGGCTAAATATTGTTCCTCCATTAGGAAGTAACATTGTTATCTCTAAACTGATTTATTGGCTATCCTTATATCCATATATAGTCTCACTTTTTTAGGCTCCTTTCATTTAGGGGACATAATTTTGTGTCAGATATAGTGAATAGAAAGATATTCCTTTCCATAATTTTCACATAATCTGTGTATTTGAAAAAGAAATGTAAATATTTGCAAAGCAGTGCTACTTGGACCCCAATTATCAATGTAATTTTTTTGCAGCACTGTGTTTGCTTTAATTTGATACCATATAGTACCACATAAACATCTTCTGGTTAACTTCA
This sequence comes from Protopterus annectens, assembly GCF_019279795.1. Classification (NCBI taxonomy): domain Eukaryota; kingdom Metazoa; phylum Chordata; order Ceratodontiformes; family Protopteridae; genus Protopterus; species Protopterus annectens. The sequence continues at coordinate 726,680,238 of NC_056732.1, forward strand.
TTATTATTATAATTCTGAAGATATTGCATATATCCATAATGTTTCCAGAAGGTAAATTATATTTCCACTGGTGCTGAGTGCCCATTTGTCTGAGGAGCTATTCCTTTCCTCTTTGGTAAATGGGCATGTGAAATGCTATTACACAATATGTCTAAGTAGACAGTTTATGTATTTATTTATTTTTACATTTGTTTACTGGGATAGAGCACTGATTAATCACGACCAATTAAAGGGTCAGCCCAGACTGATTACACCAGAAAGCAATTTATGAAGATAAGCATACATGCAAGATTAAATAAATCTGGTATAGGCAACAGTAGGTTAAGACATTTAGATACATTTGATATTTGTGCAGATTTATACTTGTTTAGTAACAAAATATGCTTATATCTGCCAGTCTATTTTCTTGTTTCAAAAACCAAGTTTTAAAGTTACATCTCATCACAGCTGAATCACACCCCTGCAATGACTGATTTTCTAGAGAATAATAGAACTATGAAATTTAAGAAATATTTCTAGTTTCAAGATTTTACAGTTAAATATAGCCATGAAACCACTTGTGCTATCATTTCCCTGCTGCATTACACAAGTCTTACTTTTTAGTTTGACTTCAGATACTCCTCCATTTGTTCTTATACTTTCACCACACATACACGCTAATCTGGATTTATAATCCTTATATGATCAGGCTCCATTACTTTACAAAATGAATACACTGGCAATTCTCTTAACTTAGCTATCATTTTCATAGATTAATAAAGATCAATAATGTTCCCACAGAAAACACGTTCAACACTACAGCGAATGTCAGCATTATCTCATTTATACCTCCATGGTTCATATAGCATCTATGTATTGTAGTCTTTGTAAAAAGTGTAACTAAATGACTATGATTCACTGCCACTTTATGACCCACTAGAGTAAATGCTTCCTCTGACTGCTACAGTTTCCACAGCACATGGTCCTTCCTATATGTCATCACAAGTTGCACCAAAATAGTTCTAGGCCAGCCACATGCTGTGCTTGATAGAGTCAATGGCAACCAACATGCACTTTAATTTCCAGGTTGATTTTGCTATGACAAGTTAGTTTTTACAAACTCCAATAAATTATTTCTATAGAACTTATGATCTATTGCAACAAATAATTATAAAGTAACAGGAGAGGACCACCACGAACAGTTGAATCATAGACCAAGTTTAATAAAAAACAAGTGCTTTCACGTGTAGCAAAACATGCTTGTTCAGGTTTTAACATCAATGCATTTCAAGACCACATATATATACATATCTAACTCAAGCAAGTTAATGAATTAACAAGTTAATAGAATTAATTAATCAATTCAATCAGATGGAAACCATTGAATTCAATAGACTCATAAAGTTGCTCTATTGAAGCTCATCTTTAAAACTTCATCTTTAAAACTTCATCTTTAAACTGAATTTTAAAACTGCCTCTTAAAAAGCCACATTGTATGCTGAAACATTAGACATCTTTAAATTTTATAACATCACTCTATTAGAATTTGAGTATATAACATAAAACAAAAACAAAAACAAAATCAATTGCAACAAACTTATGGTCCACATTTTCTGTCCGGCCACATAATTCTTTTACTCCATTTCACAATATCTCTGTTGCTTAATCAATATCATGGTTCCCTGCTGAGTGTTTAGAAACTTGATATTGTCAATTCTAGCTATGTGTGGTCTAATTATATAGCTTTTTAATAGTCCTGGAATAATTCAAGTAAAATTTCATCACTTCTAATCTGTCAATATTTTTTATGCCTTCAGTCAAATCAGTTTTCATCATCTTCAGAACATTATTTCCGTAGTTGTCTAGTTGCCCATACCTCACTTCTTCTTCTTCTTATAAATGTCTTCCAATACAATTGTGCTTTCTACTAGGACTTTCATTTTTATTACCACTTTTCAAGTTCATCACATCTTACGCACTCAATATTTTCCTAATTTGCATTAAACAACCTTATGTAACAAAAATAACTTTAATTAGCCATGTTATATAGACCAAGCATGGGAGATAACCAACTTCCCAGACTTCCAGTGCTTCCGTCTTTTTGGCTTCCATTTCTAATATTTCAGATATCCTTATACAAGTATTTGTAATGCTGTATCTGGCCTAAATGCCTTCTTCCTCCTTACTCATTAAATGCATGGTTATCTTATTTGTGTTTTTATCTTTTTGTTTATTTCATAGAGTTATTTGCTATTTACTTATTCATTGTATAGGGCCACAAGTACCCTTGTTCATTCATGACCTGTTAACAGTATAAGAAAAGCAAAAATAAATAAATACAGGAATTCATATAAAGAAATGCAACAGGCAAAATAATATTAAGCAAAACAGAACAAGAAATAAAAGCTAATACTACAAAATATAAAATATTAATACATAATTAAATTACAGCCACAGATAATTCATTGTCCTTTACAAGAGGTCTTAGCTTGATATAATATGAAGGTATTTTCAGTGTTCTCCTGTAGAGGACTTCTGAATTAATATATTTCAGACTGTATATCTTTGTTTGGGCGGCCAGTGTGGTGCAGCTGTTAGTGTTGCCACCTCACAGCAAGAGGTTCTCTGGTTTGATTCTCGGCTGGGGTGCCTTCTGTGTGGAGTCTGCATGTCATCCTTGTGGTCACATGGGTTTCCTCTGGGTGCTCCAGTTTCCTCCCAAAGACATGCTGTAGGTGGATTGGACACTCCAAATTGGCCCGAGTGTGTGCATGTGTGTGCCTTCTGTGGAAGGTTGGGCACCGGACTGGCACCTCAGCACCATAAAACTCCACTGCCAATCAAGAACAGACAGGTGATCCACTGTGGCAACCCCTAACCGGAAAATAGCCGAAAGAAGAAGACTGTATATCTTTGCTTGACTGAAACTGGCTGCCTGAATTTTCTTTTACACTGTTAAACTTGCAGTCTGATTCTCTTATACTCTCATCTCAGATTTGATGAACATTATCCCCTGCCTTGTATAACAACAATTGAATTCTTTCATCAGCCAGTGAATATAGTTACTGAACATATCTTTTTCACTGTGGCTCTATGTTGTATATATTACAGTCATTATCAAATGATGTCAGGCTATGTATATCTAAAATATATTTTTATGTTAATATGTTTTGCATTCCTAATGAAAGCATCCTTTGTCTATATTCAATGATCTAAAGTAGACTGCTCTGCCCTTTCAGTCTTTATGTATTTTCTGCTTAATTTATTTCAAACATTAATTAAAATACTTCTGCTTGTAGTCCAATTCCAGTGCTGCAGAACTGAACAGATTTTTCATTAAGTTATAGTTTTTTAAACTTAATAAACAACTTTTTAACTGTCAGTTTTGTATTGCTAATGAACAATTAAAACTTTCTGGCAGAATAAACATTTTGCACCAGAATGAATACAAAATAATTTATGTAGTTCTTTCGTCCTTGAAACTCAGACTTCATCAGAATAAAAGATTTGTTCTACAGACTTCACTAATTTATACAAAATCCAAAACATCACATGACTTTATAGATCTAAGTTTTAAAATTACTTATAGTACTAATCTGATCATTCAAACCAGACCAGGTATCAGTGTTTAACTTCAACTGCCAACAGTTCTTTTTCTTCCAAAATAGTTTCAAAGTCCCCCATCTAGGGTTAATGTAAACAACATCCAAAACTGAAAATATAGTTTTTAAATGTTTATATTCTATAGCGTGTCTGTATAAAGCATTGTTCACATTTTTCTTCTTATATAATATAAATGCTCATAAATGCATTTATATATAGGCCTAACAGTCTTAACAGCATAATAACAATTATATGTTGAACATGTTGAAATGTACACCACAAAAGAACTTATAAAATGATCTTTTACTGGAATCACTCTTCCATAACTTTCTACAACTATGTGTGGACTCTCTGAAATGTATCTATAATACTTTCACATTTTGCACTTAAACATCCCATCTGATTTCAGGTTTTGTCTTCTATAATGACTGTCCAATTTTAATATGTTTTTGAAATGTTGCACTGTCTTATTTAGAAATTGTGGGGCTATCCCAAATAATTGGATTAAACCCTTATTTCCAGCCACAACCTTTCAGTTGTTCTTTACAATATGCTTTATAGCCATACTACATGTGTGTGATTTACATTGCCCTATCTTTTTGCTAACTTATGATTTTATATTAGTGCTGGTTATGTTTTCTTGACCAAAAATAGTAGGATTGCACAGTATAAACAGTATGTAATCAAACCTCAAAACAAAACAAGACATCTTCTCATACCCACCCTTAAAAATTATTCCAAATTTTTATTTCAGACCTCAAAGATTCAATTGTGTGGGGCCATACACCCAAACCCTGGCCCTACTAATCTAAACCTCAATACCACCAGTTCCTGCAAGCACCATACCAGCACAGATGATTCTCCATCTTTGATTACAAGCCATTCTTTTCTAATGCATCGTCTACTCTTGATACAAAGACATTTTCCACCAAAATCCAATCCCTATTCACAGACATATCAGTCTCCCACTCCAACAAGCACAAGTCTAGCCAAAAATTTAAGTCTGATTTGTAGTATTTATAATAAAATGACAGCTCTACATTCCTAGATATCAGTCTATTACAGAGACATCCTAGCCATTACTGAAACATGGCTTAAATCCAATATGAAAGATACAGAAATACTACCTCCAGGCTATAATATTATGAGGACTGACTGACTCACAAAAAAAGGTGGAGAAGTCATCCTACTGTACCCCAGTTCCTATAACCTCTCTTCCTATTCTGACTTCATTCTCAAATTTCACTCAGCTGAAATACCCATAACACTTTTAAAGTGAAACTCTAAAAAAACACTCTGTATTATTGTAATTTATATTCTCTCTGGAAACAACATACCCATACTCAAAGAATTGCTCTCCTGGGTATCTAGTACTATAATTTAAGACAAAATCAGTCTGGGTTATATCAGTATTAAGTGGCAAAATGTAACTTCTGACAGTCCCTCATCCTGCATAAATCTATTTGGTCTGAATCAAATAATCACAACACCTACCAGATATAACTAAAGCAATAATGGCACAATTCTTGACTGAATTTTAGTCTTGGACCCAAGTAAATATACTATCACTGGATCTTATCCTAACTCACTAAGATATAATCTCCCTGCAAACATACTCAGATTTATCACTTTTCTCCACAGTACCCTTCAACTTAAACCAACCAGGAATCTCACAAAATTTAATAATGACTTACCCCTCTAATAGCCCGTTGATGGTGAGGGCATACCAGCTGTACAGCGTTTGTTTTAGTTTTCCATTACATTGCCAGTATTGCATTCAGCATTTATTTTATTTAATGCTTTAAAAAATATACATATGTGTGTATGTATATATATATATATATATATATATATATATATAGCAAACAGAAAAAGAACATACTATGGCCGGGATAGGGGGTGTTATTTTAAATGATAAAATATATATATATATATATATATATATATATATATATATATATGTGTGTGTGTGTGTGTGTGTGTGTGTGTGTGTGTGGCTGGCCTAAAATGGCCCATGAGGGCAAATAGCCTAGTACTATCATATGAGCCTATATATAGATAGACATCGATAGACAGATATATGTTATAAAAACAACAAAAACAGTATTGGCGCACTATACATTGCTGGGCAGGGGGGTGTTTTCCAGTTAAGCTCTTTACACTACACATCTGAAGGGTGAGTGATCTTATATATATATATATATATATATATATATATATATATATATATATATATGTACACATGTACACACACACACACACACACACACACACACACACACACACACACAAAAACACCTATATAGCTATAACTACTTGTGTTCAGGATGTGGGAAGGGCCATCCTGCTTCCATGTGTTGAGGCTTGTTGCCTGAGGACAGGTTGACTTTTTTACATTTCAGACAAACTTATTCCCTCATTTGTCTACATAAGTTATCCTGCTTACTGTCAGATTACCCTGATCAAAGGGCAGCAGCCACTCTTATTAAAGGCTTTTCCAAATGCTTTCCTATCCACTGCATAGCTCCATTAGATTCCAAGTTAGTTAACAATTTGTCATCCATCAAAGGACACAAAGACGATGCTGATAGGCTAAGAAACAATGATGAGCTGGCAGGATAATTGGCCCCTTTTCCTCCACTCCATAGTTTTTATTTAAAATGTTCCCTGTCAGCCTGGTTCCCAAGTAACAAGGGGCTGAGTTCAGGCTGAGTCACCACTTGTCTCACCCAGTGGGGGGGTTCAGTCAACTATTTAGCACAGGTTTACATAGGTGCTGGCAAAAACAGGCACCTTGCCAGTCAGCAGTACACTACCTAGATGATTTTTTTGATAGTGGGGGAGAGTCAGGATGGTGCTTTGGAAGGGATGTCCATTTTCAAGCAGCTTTGCACCAAGTTGTGGGTACCCTTGCTGACAACAAAGTCAGAAGGACCAAGTCGAGTCCTGACTTTTTTGAGTTTAGAAGTAGACATCACTGATAACTCCTTCAAGCTTCCTCTGCCTAAATTGCAACAAGTCCAGCAGTTACTTTGGACATTCTTGGGATCCAGAAAAGTTTGGGTTTCAGCAGTTACATGGTTCGCTAAACTTTGCATGTAGGGCATTTTCTTCAGGCAGAACTTCCCTACAGTCTGTATCAGACTTATTGAAAGGTAATAGACTCAAGCACCACCTGGTCCAACTGACCAAATGGGTTAAGGATGACCTTCAGTTATGGTTCACATTCTTGAGGCAGTTTAATGGAGTTTCTTTTTGGCAGTCCTTTTGGACCACTGTCACCAACCTTGAGCTTTTTACTGATGCAGCTCGGGGTTCCGGTATGGGAGGTTATTTCATGGGCAGCTGGTTTTCTGAAAAGTGGCTGGAAAGTTGGTCTGTGGGGAGGAGGAGAGACATTACATTTTTAGAAAATGTTCCCATTTGGGTTGGCAGTGTTAGTATGGAAGGATAGATTACATGACAAGAGGATAATTTTTCACTCAGATAATATTGCATTGGTTCACGCTTTCAAAGAATGTTCTTCCAGGTCCAGGTGGGTCCACTCAGTCATCAGGCTTTTAGTTTTGCTGAGTCTACAGATTAATGTGTCATTTTTGTGTATTCATGTCCCTGGTCATCTTAATCCATTTGCTGACAGTCTTTCCTGGTTTCAGTTTGCCAGGTTTCATCTCTTGGCCAAGCATTCGGATCCAAAGGGTACCCCAGTTCCTGTGAGAGTCTGGCTAATTGGGGAAGACTAACATTATTGGTTTTGGCAAATTCTTGGGACAGCAACACTAGGAACGCTTAGTTGCCATCCCTCCAGGTTTTCAGGTCATTCTATAGGTCTTTGATCCCTGGTCCACATTGAATGATCTCACCTCAAACCTGCATGCCCTGTACATGTGCAGGGCATAATAAAAAATTTGGATTCTTGAATGTGCAAGGGTCACAATTTCTCTTCAGAAAGTTGCAGGCTACATCAGTATGGTTGGGGATGTAATATATACATGTTTCAATAGCATGTTTGCTAAAGTTAAAAGCACTGGAAAGATGACCACTAAATATAAGGCATATATTTACATACTTTTGCCTTTATTTATTTGTTTTTTATTTTATTTTATTTTATTTTTTATTGGGAATGCATTATGCATTCTGTTTCTATTTTCTATATTTTATTCTTTGTTGCAATGTTTGTAAATAACACTGACTCAGTACTGTACACTGTGAATTTCTTTTCAGTGGCTCCTTTAAGATAATGTTTCATTTCCTGGGGGCTTGACGGTCATGTGATTGAACACAAAAGCTTTAAATGAGTGAGCACTTCCAGCATTGTTACCTGATGAAGTTCATACATTTTTTTAACTAAAGCACTTTTTATTTTAAAAGGCTTCTGGATTAAAGTTCTTGTGAAGTTTATCTACAGCAGTTTGTTTCCTTGGGCCTTCTATTTGTGTTTCACATGTAATATATAATCCTTGGGTGGTCTTAATTAGTCATTTGGTTCCCTTCCGCTGTCAAATTCTGTGCATGTATATGTTGCTTCATAAGTCCTGGCATCAGTAGTGCCCCCTCTGGGCTCTGAAATGGTTATAAAGTGCATTGGAAGAAGCTTACAAAAACTTCAGCTTAGAAAAATGGGATTTCTGACAACCTACAAAATAAGATGTGGGAAAAGGGTGTGTATATGAGAGACTGGCCCCATGTGGTTTATAGATCCAAATCTTTATTAAAGTGGTACACAACCAGAGTGCTGTGTCATTTAAAAGGTGACAGAGATGGGAGGCTAAGAGCCTTTTCCCAAGTTCATCTTCACTGTCAGAGTCCATGTTGTTACAAAGACATTCTAAGGAATATTTTGTCCCCACTGTGTTTGAAAGTGATCCCAGTTTTATCTTCTAGTAAAAGGCTAAACCATAGTACTGCTTTAGATATCATTTATTTATTTTATCATGCCGTAGTAAGCAAAGTCTAAAGTACATGAAAGGGATGAATGAAATGCAATTAATAAACTATAATATGATGATTTAATTGTATTTTTTCATACTTGGGCACATATTTGGCGGCAGTGCTCCATAGGGACCTTTTTAAATCATGGCTTAAAACACACAGAGATACAATTAAAAGCAAACACATATACCTGTTTTTACTTTTATGTTTTCATATCTGTTTCCTCCACTTTGGATGTGGCCTTACACCTGCAGTGTCTTCATTTTGTGCCATTATATTAAAGGTAACATATATACTACAAGCTTGTTTTTTCTTTATACTCTTAACCATGAAACCCACTTCCTTCTCAGTCTTTGTCTCATTCAGAAGAAACAAATCAACAATTCTGGATATTATTTAATATATCCAGTAAAGAAATCAAAAATAACAACATGGCTGCAATGGTACAGTGGTTAGTGTTGTTGCCTCACAGCAAGAGGTTTTCTGGTTCGATTCTTTGCTGGAGTGTCTTCTATGCAAATTCTGCATGTCCTCCCTGCAGTCAAGTGAGTTTTAAAGACATGCAGGTAGGTGCATGTGTGTGTGTGTCTTCTGTGAAGGCTGGCAACTCTGCACCATAAAAACTCCACTGCCAATCAATCTGCGGACCAGTGATCCGCTGTGGTGATCCCTAACCAGGAAAAGCCGAAAGACAAGGTAATAAACAATGCAGAAATGTCAGTTAGGAATAGCACTGAAGGACTAAGAAATGGAACCAGCTGTTCATGGAATGGATGAATGAACAAATATCTGAACTTTTATCTGACTGCTTCTTCTCTAACGACTTTACAAATAAGAACAATAAAAAACTAAATAATAAACAGGCATAATACATTATAGATTTTGCTTGAGAATGACAACTTGATTAAGTGGGACTGGCATAAGCCTTTTTGGCATGCACACTTTAATAACAATCTCCCATTGTATAGTGTTATTTAAAAAGACCGGAGATGAGCCAACATTTTTTTTTAAATGGACAGCAATTACAGACCAATCTTAGTGTTGCTTTATTTATATTTTGATTAAAATACAATTTATTTTTTCTCAGCTTTAAAGTTCTATCTGTTTTACATTGATTATTTATAGCTATATTTTTGTTAACTAGGATCTAACTCCAGACTGAATTCTAGTCATGCATTCTTTACATTTATGCTGAGTTGTTATGCAGTAAGTCACCTGTAATAACTAGAAATCATCATTTAAGACTCCACCTAAGTTTACTTTTGAAAAATGCCTTATAAGGATTTCCTTGCTGCCACTATGCACCTTTGACAGAGACTGTGAAGTTTACATATGAGGTACTATAAAGCTGACTGCACATACTATCATGTGATTTACACTCTTCAGTTTTGCAGTTTCAAGAAGGTTAGAAGCACCAATCTAAAATGGTTCCGTACAAAATCTCTGATTAATATTGTCTGCATTTTTGCTTCATCTCTCTGTTTCTCTGATTTAAGTATACCAACAGGCATTATTATCTGACACGGACTTGAAATAATGAACACATAGACACACACAAACTCATGCACAGCATCAACACTGCTACTAGTACAGAAATAAGTCTCACTTGGAAATGATTAATGGTTCATCATAGCTGTCAGTTATCGACTTTTAATTACTGTGACAGTGTATCAATGAATAGCAACCAGGTGGAAGGTGTGTGACAATGACACTCCTTCTGTGCATGGTGCCTGATATATGAGAAGCCATACCCTTTCTGTGTAGATTAAACCTTCCCTTCTCATTTGTAATAAGATCTAATTTTCATCAAATAATAATGCTATATATAAATAGCTTTGTTAAACATGTCATTGTTAACTCAAAATGCTCTTTGATGAAGCATCTCTTATGAATATTAGCAGCCTACAAACTGCGGAGGCAGTTCTTAACATGTTGTTAAAATGTATTTATTACAAGGGTAATCTAACTGCATATACCTGTGAATGCATGACAGCCAGTTTACTTTGAATTTCTACGCAACATTGGTTATGCTTTGCTTCAAAATGGTGCTTTTAGGATATATACATCATTAATTAGAGTGACTTCTCTCTCTGTGGTACCACAGATCTAGTCAGAGGCAAATTGTACTTACATTATTTATTTAGTATTGCACACATAACACTTTCTTTATGCAAACCACATATGCTATTTGCTTTACAAACTGAGATATAAACTAGAGCTTTTTATTAGCAGTCTACAGTACCTAACTTTGGCCACCCAAACCAATGTTATACATTTATATAGAACATGTACTTCTCACAGCTACTGCTTCCTCCCTAAAAGACAGGAATGCTGACTCCTGACTGATGTTGAAACAACCTCTCACAGCGCTACATATTTATTTATTTATTGAAAGGGTGAGTTTGCACATGGAAAACCTTATTCTTTCATGACCCAGGCCGAGCCTTGCACATATAATACAGCAGGTTATATCAAATAACACTAAGTGCAAGTGATAGTAAATGGACATTTGCTAATGGAGTGAAGAGGTGAAGCAAATAAAACAATACTATACCAGTTTTTAAGTTTTATTCAGCCATTGGAAAAACACAACTATAACTTGGCTAGAAAGTGCCTAATAAGATATGTGTACAATAATACTTATTACAACTAATAAGCTACCTATAATACTTCAGCATTTATCAAAACATAGCATCTGTAATTTAGATAAGAGTACCTGTGCACTTTGTAATCCTAATTATCACTAGCCCTAGTGCTGATATTTAAGGAGTGACCAGTGTCACAGATAGCATGCAGGCAGGTAGAAAACTGTCCTGAGTATGCAGAAGAAGGATATGTTACAGAGAAGACAAGACTGGTAACAGAGTACCTTACTGGTATCTGTTCCTGTCAGAGAACTAGAACAGTACAATATTAGGGCCACAGGTGATTATAAATCACTAATGCTTCTATAGCACCTCCTTCTGGTGGGGTAGCTCTGGCTCCAAGAACTAATATAACTAATCATTTTGTTACACTGAGTTGTAATGGCTCTATATAACTAGAGAACACAGAAGTCATGGAAATTGGAAAGGGCCAAGATAAGAGGTAAGATCAACCCAAATCAATGCAGGAGAATTTGTTCATAAATCACTTTTTATCCACTTTCCAAGATTCTTTTGTGACCTCTCTTTATTGGACAGGTACGGCATCTCAGAGACAAGTAAAACACCTGAAGAACACTCTGCTTCCAAGAGAACATTTCATTCTGAGCCCTGAAAGCATTGGGTAGAGTGCTGCCAGCCCAGTAGCTACATCAGCATGCAGGAGTTGAAAGACATCGCTCACTATCACATGGTTAATGAATGCTGCATGTTTCTGAGTAAAGCTGTGTACTGAACAGAGCTCAGGAGCTCAGATCTTTTTATTGGCAGCTGTCTTCATCGGTAGGGCATAGAGCAGTGGTGTTCTCTAGCAGGCATCAGTAGGACACATTTTTCAGTAGGCACTCATAGAGACAGACTACAAGTGGCTACTTCCAGCTGATATGCTGCCCATGATTGGTATCCCTTATTGTAACTGAGCACTGCAGACACTTACAAATAGCCTGCCCTAGTTCAAGTGTGACAAAACTTGTGGTAGTACAGCAAACACCAAGCTGTAGTGTGACTTTGGTGGAGGCAGACAATGTGATTGTTAAAGATAAAATGTGATGTCAAGGTATATGAATTCACAATATTAGACAGAGCAATGCAGATGTCTAGTAAAATGATGCTTTTCATGGGGCTACAGCAGTCCCAGTGGTAGAAACAGCCACCTTACAGAAGTCTGTGAGTTTCTTAAAACAGCCATGTATATTATGGTGATGGTTGTAGGAAAAATGAATGTTGTCACTATTACCAACTTGCTCTCTCCACTCTCACTTACCATACCTAGCTTTGCTCCTGCTGAAATACTAATAGTAAACTGTTACCTTAACCCCTATAAAAAATTTACAATTGTATCCATCTACATCCCCCCAGGGGACAACATCCCTATCCTTCAAAACTTTCTCTCCTGGCTCACCCTAAACGTTACTTACGAAACCATTATACCTAGCGACGTAAATATAGATTGGACCACTCTTTCTTTCTCATCTCCTACTCATAGTCTGAATCTGTACAGCTTCCACCAGCTAATATCTTCCCCTACCAGGTCCAACAGAAGCTGTGCTTCAGGATCTATAATAGAATGGATCCTTACTTCTGACCATTGTCTCTTCCATAACCCCAGCATTCTCCCTAACTCTCTAAGTGACCATTCCCCTATTTATATCCATAGATACTCCCAACACCCGCCCAAAGAACACCTTTACAAAGAATGTCATGATCTGACTCACTTTTATTCAGACAATTTCATCTCCACTTTGTCCAACATAAACTGGTCCTTCCTTAACCCCCCCCCCCCTTAATGATGCTGTAACATCTTTCAATATTCTATTTCTAAATGTATTAAACTCCATGGCACCTTCCAGGTAAAAAGGGTAACATCAAAATGTGCTCCCTAGTTAACTAAGCCAACACACTCTATCATGCATCAGAGGGATGCTGCCTGGAAAATGTGGGCCAGAAATAAAACTCCTCCCTTACTCCAAAGCTACAAGATCTTAGAAGCAGGTATAAAAAACTAGTTATCAGAGACAAAAAAACTTTCTTTGCCTCCAACCAAAGTAGCCCACATAACACCCTAAAAAAAAATTGTCTACCATAAATAAAATCCTCCACCCTTGTAATCCTGCTACCCCAAACCCAGTCCCTCTCAATACTGCCTCAGAGACTGCTGCTCTTTTAAATAATTACTTTATTGAAACAATCCAAAAACTAACTTCAAATAGCTCTATTGTCTCCTCTCAATCTTTACATCCCACCCCTCCTTCCCACAATACATTCTCCCTACAACCAGTTCCCATTGCCTTCATAAATTCCCAACTAAATAAACTTAAGCCCTGCTCTCCCTCTTTTGTAGATGGTTGATCTGCACTGGTTTTAAATCAGACATCCCCTAGACAAAAGTTTTTGGACACGCATGGTGATCACTATGAATCCTCTGTGCCAACTACTCCAAGCAAACAGCTATTGTTTTATTCCTCTGAGCATCTCCACCTCCATTTTCTGTTCCACTTCACTTATCATTTATGCAGATGTAGGGACAATATTTACATGCTCTGTCAGCATTAAATGTGTCATATTTTGGCAAGTCAATTAAAAGATAGTATTTCTTCTAGTTTTAGGGTCACATCTTCTTTCATTGTTGCTTTGATGATTCTGTTTACCTAGCTGTAAATTTCTCTCTAGGAAAGTAGGAAAGTTTTCCATAAAATGCAGTAAAGTACCTTGTGGTCAACACTGGTTCAATATTTTTCTTTTGATTATTTTGTCATACTTTAAAACACCTTCAATTTGTCCATGGATTTGACTATAGTTTATTTTTTGCTTTGTTTTCATTTTTTTTAATATTTTTTTTTGAGGGGGGGGGGTTACAAACTTTTTCATTTCATTATACCCCAAAGAAAATAATTTTTTTTGCATGGTTAATTTTCTTATTTGGACGTGCAAGCTTCTAAAATCAATTATTTTCTTTTTTTTTCTGGTTTTAATTGGGGTGTAAGTCAATATGCACTTTGTACTGAGAACAATAGTACTCATTTTATGAAATGATCAACATCAAAGTTATTTCTGTATCTAGTACAAGGAAGACCCTCCTAGCTGGCAATAAAGTGATACATCACTGAAGCCTGAGTAATTAGCCCTACTTTGAATAAGACAACATACTTGCTTACCCTGTATTTGCAGGATTCAGTTCTACAATTCAAATTACTGGTTTATTTTATCCTTACACAGCCTGATTGGCTGATTTTCTTCTTAACCCCCCTTGGCTCTCTCACATCCCCAGTAAAGCAATCATTTGGCTAGTCAGCCCCACTTCCCATTGGCTGATATGGTTCTCCAACTGAAATGGCCATTGTCTGGCAGACTTCTTCCTTAAGTACCATAAACCACATCCGCTTAGCAGACTAATGGCTGCCATTGGTACAGAATAAGTTAGTGCTCCCTAGCCATACCACAAACACAGAAAATATGTATTGGAATATCAATTTAAACCCAGTCTGTGGTCTTCGTTTAATCTGTAGTTTCCAAGCAAGGATGAACGTGCCCACTTAGAATTACCTGGAATAACAAAATAAGGTAATTTCATTTCCAGTATATATATATATATATATATATATATATATATATATATATATATATACATACACAATCACACACGCTCACACACACACTCACATATATATATATATATATATATATATATATATATATATATATATATTTTTTTTTTTTATGTGTGTGTGTGTGTGTGTGTGTGTGTATGCTTTAGGGCCATAGATGACCAAAGGAGAAATCTGTAGCACCTGGTGTGACATCCTCGCTCTGGGCCTGTAATCAAGGAGCCTGAATCCTCACCACTTCCACCAATATGTGTTGTCCCCACCCTGGGCCAGTAATCAAGGAGCATGAATCCTGACCACTGACACTGGAGAGGGACGTTCACTTGGAATACAAATGCATACACTCAATATTTCCAGATGCAGACCTCACTGCATCAAGCACAATTTCTCTTAAGAGCACACAGGGAACACTTTCAGTCCAGGGGCTGGTTCTTCTCTATCACTCTCCAGACCCCCAGTAAGACTCCCCACTGGCACAGCTTTAGAGATGAGTCCAGTCCTTAGCCAGGTTCCAGGCCAAGTCCTCCAGCACTCTCTCTGTGAAACCATTGCCTTGTCTCCCTGCTCCAAGCAGCTGATGCACACACTCTTTGAAATTTGATTTGTATACACACACACACACACACACACACACACACACACACACACACACACACACACCTGGGAAAGGCTGACATGGATTCACCTGCTGTGTCCCCTTCTGCCCAGTAGTTATCACTGCCACCAGAACCCCTGCCAGCTACTTTAAGGCTCTTACAATGGTACCCAATTATACTATGTACAATTAATAATAATACAAATGATAATGCTGACCAAACAGCCAGGCTTTCAAAGGTGGCCAGAGTTATAACCAAATGAATATGTGCAAATACTCTCAAAACTTAAATATTTTTCTAGAAAGACTAGCCACAATGAAAAGTTTAAATATATTTAATAATAAATAATAAAAGAACATGAACATACTAAATATCTATTTACAGTAAACACCAGAGTTTCAGTCACAGGAAATATTAAAAATAATATTGATGGAAAGTTTCACACAGATATAGAAAAACAGTATTTAGCTAATCTCACTATCTACTCCTGATTGACTAAAAGAATTACTGTTCCCTAGTTAAGTTACTTACTACTGTAAGGCAAGATAATGTGGGTGAGTTGTCAGATCCAAGACAGAAAACAGAATGCTGAGAGCAATCTCCTACTAGTATCTAAATATTATTTCTGGCTTACTGAATGACATCACACACATCTGGTCATCTGACTCTGTATCCTATGCTATCAGCAGTGCTAGAAACTGCCAGGATTTTAGCACCTATTTGTCAATAATACTCACATGAGAGCATTACTCAGATGTGGTGCAACTGCTGGAAGTCATAAAACCATAAAATCTTTCCACTCTTCTTAAAGGAGCTACAGCCTATTCTCTATCATAGACATTGCATCTCTGGCTCCCTTCAAAACAGTCGGATAACATTTTTATGGCTTAACCCATAAAGTAATTTAATTTCAGATATATTTTAAAGTTTGAGCTTAACATCTTCTCTTCTCTTCTCTTCCAGTCTTCTGTTAAAACATATACATTTAATTCAGTTACAATAATACATGTACATTTATTTTCCTTCCAGCAAGGCACACTGTTGATACATTTTAACACAAGCAGACCTCCCAAATAAATTTTCAGCATAAGTATCTGCACAAATCCGTTTGATATACAAATAACATATAATTATTTACAAAATTCCAGCTAATTGTGCTGTAATATGTTACACATCCACTGCCCGAGTTCTCCTGGCATTGCTGGCATTACCTCCTGTCATCATACCTAGATTCTAAAACAACTGAATTATAGCCATACAGGATTAATGTTGGTTACTTCTTAAAGACAATCCCATCAAAAGCAGCTCAATGAAATCTACATAGTACAAACCAACAACAAAAAAATCTGTTCAAACACAAAGGGTATTACTGATACTCCATAACTTCGCACCTATGTAGCTGTTATCTGTGAAGAGTGCTGTTATGCGTATATGCAAATAAGTTAAGAGCAGGTTATTCCATCTGAATAAGGAAAAGAAAAGGCATGTTGAAAAACATGCCTACTTATGGAAAAAGCATAAAGCACCTAAAATTAAGTGCATATGAAGTACTACTACATGAAAGCAATAGGCTTCATATTACATCGTATTTATTCGGATGTTGCAGACTGACATGACTATGCACAGTCATGCTTGAAAGATCTAAAGCAATAGGTGGACTGCACAGCTTTTATTATTAATATTTTAAGGGGTTGAACATTTTTTATATAGGTGTAGCCATATGTGAACATCCTCTTAGTTAATTTAAAGAATAGGAAGGGGGAGATAGGAAAGACTGAAAAAGGGGAAATACAATAAAGAGGGAGACACAGAAGGACCACCTCAAGAGAGCTGTGTTTGAGGAGGTGGGAAGGGAGGTGCACTATGCTTTTGGTGTGGGATAGATCCCCTTTTTTCAAATATTTTATATAAGAGGGTAGTGTGGGTGGGAAATAGGTAAAATGGTGTAGGAGAAAGGGTAAGGGAAGAAGGGTGACAAGGTGTGGAGCCAGCAGGAGTCCCCAGTCAACAGAACTTCAAACTTTTCCATCCTATACAGATAGGCTAATAGCTCTGTCCCTCTACACAGTCTCATACAGAATGCTCAGAGATGATCTGTGTCTGGCATAGAAGGCCATCTCCGACTCAGCCTTGATGGAGTTGCTGCATATCCATAAGTCAAACTTCACTTGCGCAACCAGCATGCAAGGCTTCACCCTAATCTGTGACATTAATAGAACTTGTTAGCAGGATAGATTTGTGTCCCAAAGACTCCCCCATCTGTGGAATAGACACCCTCTCCATGTCAAGCAGAGTACCTCACTAGCCCCCTTTAAGAAGAACCTGGACAACTAGATGGGAAACAGAAAATACACCCCTGGGATTCTAGCTGTATCTCTGCTGGACAGGAGAAACAGGTGCTGCCTTTGTGGGAACATGGCCAAAATTCTTGGCTAGGCTTATATGGGCCTCCGGGCCAATAGCCTAGTTTCATCCTATGAACTTATGAACCTGTGAGCCAGATGATGGTGAAGTGGAGGACCCTGATGTTGAGGGAGTAGCAGCAAGTGACAGCATTTTGCAGATTGCAGATAGGATAGCTGAAACTCTCCTTTATATAATGTTTCTGCAGACAGCATGGAAAAGCAGGAACATTTCACTATGAATCACAAATAGAAGAGAGAATGTTTCATTAGTATATGCTGTTTTGCATTATATCTGACTTGCACCTCATTCTGACTTTGTTTACTTAGGCTTATTCGCAGTCA